>NW_027467777.1:1752311-1793857 GCF_004210375.1 Tachypleus tridentatus
TAGCATTAGACAATGTTGTAACCTGAGAGCGTCCTCAGGATGCAAGCACTATTTGTACATTTGTAAATTTCTTAGGTCATCATTCATCCAATCTACTGTTCTTACATGACATTATATTTTCATCATTTACAGTTACAATTCATCTGTGGCACAGCAGATAACCGATGGATCTAAAGTTGCAACGCA
Source organism: Tachypleus tridentatus (assembly GCF_004210375.1). Classification (NCBI taxonomy): domain Eukaryota; kingdom Metazoa; phylum Arthropoda; class Merostomata; order Xiphosura; family Limulidae; genus Tachypleus; species Tachypleus tridentatus. The sequence continues at coordinate 1,752,498 of NW_027467777.1, forward strand.
TGAACCATGAACCGCTTTCAAAACTAATTCATTCTTCCATGGAATGAACCCTGGATGCAGAATCAAGCATATATCTGTCAACTTAAGCAAATCACTCAGAATTAATTATGTCTGAATTACTAGCTGAAGCAATGGTCTATAAAATAAAGACTTGAAATTGGCGATTTATTTATTTTTACTTGTATCAGCTGCAAAAGCTGCTTTACACAATCAAGCACACCATGTTCTACTGAATCTATTGATGAACTACCAACCATCCCATTGGCATTCATGGCCTTTGTATCCTATTTAATTTCATATTTGATGTTTACTATGAACATTTAAATACTGGGAGGAGGGAAATAGTGGATTTCTAACAAACATTTACCCCAGTCTCACAGTCTTCCATTTTATATATCTAAAAATACAACCAAAGTAGCCACATAAGATGTAAACTTTATGTTAGTTAGCTTGAATCAAAATTTTTTTAAAATTCCAAAGTCAAAGGAATTGTTTCACAACAGAAAACAACCATTTAACTCTTTGCATCAAGTTCTTAATGTAACTCTTTTCAAAACAGCTCGATAAAATATTTAACATTTTAGTTTCAAAATAACCTATCACTAAAGTAGAATAAGTTGAGAGCCGCTTTTGCTTCTGTTGAAGTTCCAAAGATTTGTTGGCACATATTAATTTTATGTGAACAAAACTAGTGAATCCGTTGATCTTATGGCTAACACTTATAGGACAACTATAACACAAATTTATATATATATATATATATTTAAATTATATATACTTTGATTTCTTCATTTATTTTATTAACAAATTTCTGGTGAACAACAACGCTTTTTTTGTTGTTGTTTTTTATTTTTCTGCAAAACTCCTGAGAGCTATCTGCTGCGCAGCCGTCCTTAATTTAGCAGTGTAAGACTAGAGAGAAGGCAGCTAGCCATCACCACCTACCGCATCTCTTGCTACTTTTTTACCAACGAATAGCGGGATTGATTGTCACTTTTAACGCCCCACGGCTGAAAGGGCAAGAATGTTTGGTGTGATGGGGATTCGAACCCGCAACCTCTCAGATTACGAGTCGAACGCCTTAACCAACCTGGCCATGTAGGACTTGGAATTAGGACGCTTGTCTCCATACCCTCAGATGGCGAGACAAACATCCTAGCCACCTGGTTGAAATGGAAAACATCTTTGATAGGAGCGTTAAATGTGACGGTCAGTACCACTATGTTGGTAAAATAATAGTACAAGAATTGAAAGTGATAACCATTGTCTTTTCTGTAATCTTTAAGTGCTAAATTAGCCGGCTAGAGTAGACAGAACTTGTGTAAATTTGAATGTAATTCTACACAAACCAGACTTTGAATGACACATCCTTATACGTATATTTATTATTCATATGTTATGTCAAGTTACAGGTTCCTTTTTAAGATAAAAAAAACTCTTTATTTGTTTCAAGTATTCATTATTACCCTAATACATTCTTGTATATCTTCTATAATTAGTTTATTTGGTTTATTACCTGAGCTAAAGGAGAGAACTTCTTACAACGCCCCTCAGCGACACACAGCTGCATGTCTGAGAACTAACATCGCTAGAAACCGAGTTTCGATACCAGTGATGGACAGAGCGCAGATGGTTCATTGTGTAGCTTATTGCGTAATTTTAAGCAATCACTTTAAAACATTAATTTTTCTCTCTCGATAAATATTGGGAATGCAAATATATTAAAGGCCTTTATTGGAAAAAAAAACATGTTTATTTTTCCTGTATCTCCCTCCTATTATCATATATATATTGTTCCCTGTTTATTATTTCTGTATCTTCCTCCTATTATCATATATATATATTGTTCCCTTGTTTATTCTTCCTGTATCTTTCCTCCTATTATCATATATATATTGTTCCCTGTTTATTCTTTCTGTATCTTCCTCTCCTATTATCATATATATATTGTTCCCTGTTTATTCTTCTTGTATCTTCCTCCTATTATCATATATATATTGTTCCTCTTTATTCTTCCTGCATCTTCCCCAACTATTATCATATATACATTGTTCCTTATCTCTTTATTCTTCCTTATCTTCCCTCCTATTATCATATATATATTGTTCCCTCTTTATTCTTCCCTATATCTTCCTTCTATTATCATATATATATTGTTCCCCTCTTTATTCTTCCTGTATCTTTCCTCTATGATCTATATATATTGTTCCCTGTTTTCCTTATTTCCTCACTTCTATTATCATATATATATATTGTTCTCTTTATTCTTCCTATCTTCCTATTACTATATCATATATTGTTCTTTCTTTTTATTCTTCCTTATCTTCCCTACTATCATATACATATTGTTCCCTGTTTATTCTTCCTTATCTTCCCTTCCTTTATCTTTATTATAAAATTGTTCCTGTTTATTCTTCCTTATCTTCCCTCCTATTATCATATATATATTGTTCCCTGTATATTCTTCCTTATCTTCCTCCTATTATCATATATATAAATTGTTCCCTGTTTATTCTTCCTTATCTTCCCTCCTATTATCATATATATATTGTCCCTGTTTATTCTTTCCTTATATTCCCTCCTTATATATATATTGTTCCCTCTTTATTCTTCCTTATCTTCCCTCCTATTATCATATATATATATATTGTTCCTTTCACTCATTTAGTTCCCATTGTTTATCTGTGTTTTTGTATTAATTTTTCATTCTTTCCTCATCTTGATGTTTTTGGAAAACTAAAATGTATTATTTCATGTTTTCTTCAATTATTTATTAATTTTATTCCTTCTATTTTTCTGAGAGTCGCAGGTTCGAATCACGGTCGCACCAAACATGCTTGCCCTTTCAGCCGTGGGTACAATATAATGTGACGGTAAATCTCACTATTTGTTGGTAAAAAGAGTAGCCCAAGAGTGACGGTAGGTGGTGATGACTAGCTGCCTTCCCGCTAGTCTTACACTGCTAAATTAGGGATGACTATTGCAGACTCATGTAGCTTTGCGCGAAATTGAAAAAAAAAACCAAAAAAAAACAATCCTTCTATGTTCTTCTCCAAATGTATTTGATTTTTTCCGCATGTTTGAAACTGTTTGAACTTTTGAAGAACTTTCCCATCTAAATAAATTTGTTTACGAAACCAAACTTGTCTTTCTCCCAAATATTCTAATCATTTTTTTATTCTTCGAACAAAGATACCCCCATTGCTTTATTAGAAATCAATGTAGAATTAAGTGGCCCTTTGCTCTCAATAGTAGGGCTTATATTCTAAGCTGTAGTAGTTTTGCTTTGTAGACGTTCACAAATATTTCCTAATCCTTCGACAACAAAATACTTACATAATGTCTTAAAGGCTCCTCAATCAAAAGTACTTACATAATGTCTCAGAGGACTTCAATCAAAAGTACATACATAATATCTCAGAGGTCCTCAATCAAAAGTACTTACATAATGTCTCAGAGGACTTCAATCAAAAGTACATACATAATATCTCAGAGGTCCTCAATCATAAATACTTACATAATGTCTCAGAGGTCCTCAATCAAAAGTACATACATAATGTCTCAGAGGCCCTGAATCAAAAGTACTTACATAATGTCTCAGACGCCTTCAATCAAAAGTACTTACATAATGTCTCAGAGGCCCTGAATCAAAAGTACTTACATAATGTCTCAGAGGCCCTCAATCAAAAGTACTTACATAATGTCTCAGAGGCCCTGAATCAAAAGTACTTACATAATGTCTCAGAGGCCTTCAATCAAAAGTACTTACATAATGTCTCAGAGGCCCTCAATCAAAAGTAAATACATAATGTCTCAGAAGCCTTCAATCAAAAGTACATACATAATGTCTCAGAGGCCTTCAATCAAAAGTACATACATAATGTCTTAGAGGTCCTCAATCAAAAGTACATACATAATGTCTCAGAGGCCCTCAATCAAAAGTACATACATAATGTCTCAGAGACCCTCAATCAAAGTACATACATAATGTCTCAGAGGCCTCAATCAAAGTACATACAAAATGTCTCAGAGGCCCTCAATCAAAAGTACTTACATAATGTCTCAGAGGCCCTGAATCAAAAGTACTTACATAATGTCTCAGAGGCCCTGAATCAAAAGTACTTACATAATGTCTCAGAGGCCCTGAATCAAAAGTACTTACATAATGTCTCAGAGGCCTTCTCTTCAAAAGTACTTACATAATGTCTCAGAGGCCTCAATCAAAAGTAAATACATAATGTCTCAGAGGCCTTCAATCAAAAATACATACATAATGTCTCAAAGGCCTTCAATCAAAGTACTTACATAATGGCTCAGAGACCCTTAATCAAAAGCACTACATAATGTCTCAGAGGCCCTCAATCAAAAGTACTTACATAATGTCTCAGAGGCTCCTCAATAAAAGTACTTACATAATGTCTCAGAGGCCTCAATCAAAAAAGTACATATAATGTCTCAGAGGCCCTCAATCAAAAGTACATACATAATGTCTCAGAGGTCCTCAATAAAAAGTACATACATAATGTCTCAGAGGCCCTCAATCAAAAGTACTTACATAATGTCTCAGTGGCTCCTCAATCAAAAGTGCATACATAATGCCTCAGAAGCCTTCAATCAAAAGTACATACATAATGTCTCAGATGCCTTCAATCAAAATTACTTACATAATGTCTCAGAGGTCCTCAATCAAAAGTACTTACATAATGTCTCAGAGGACTTCAATCAAAAGTACATACATAATATCTCAGAGGTCCTCAATCATAAGTACTTACATAATGTCTCAGAGGTCCTCAATCAAAAGTACATACATAATGTCTCATATGAAGAAGAAGCTACACAGGAGTTCAACAATGTTATATGAAGAAGAAGCCACACAGTAGTTCAACAATGTTATATGAAGGAGAAGCTACACATGAGTTCAACAATGTTATATGAAGAAGAAGCTACACAGGAGTTCAACAATGTTATATGAAGAAGAAGCTACACAGGAGTTCAACAATGTTATATGAAGAGAAGCTACACAGGAGTTCAACAATGTTATATGAAGAAGAAGCCACACAGGAGTTCAACAATGTTATATGAAGAAAAGATACACACGGAGTTCAAACAATGTTATATGAAGAAGAAGCTACACAGTAGTTCAACAATGTTATATGAAGGAGAAGCTACACAGGAGTTCAACAATGTTATATGAAGAAGAAGCTACACAGGAGTTCAACAATGTTATATGAAGAAGAAGCTACACATACGAGTTCAACAATAAACATATGAAGAAGAAGCTACACAGGAGTTCAACAATGTTATATGAAGAAGAAGCTACACAGGAGTTCAACAATGTTATATGAAGAAGAAGCTACACAGGAGTTCAACAATGTTATATGAAGAAGAAAACACAATAGAGTTCAACAATGTTATATGAAGAAGAAGCTACACAGGAGTTCAACAATGTTATATGAAGGAGAAGCTACACAGATAGTTCAACAATGTTATATGAAGAAGAAGCTACACAGGAGTTCAACAATGTTATATGAAGAAGAAGCTACACAGGAGTTCAACAATGTTATATGAAGAAGAAGCTACACAGTAGTTCAACAATGTTATATGAAGGAGAAGCTACACAGGAGTTCAACAATGTTATATGAAGAAGAAGCTACACAGGAGTTCAACAATGTTATATGAAGAAGAAGCTACACAGGAGTTCAACAATGTTATATGAAGAAGAAACTACACAGTAGTTCAACAATGTTATATGAAGGAGAAGCTACACAGGAGCTCAACAATGTTATATGAAGAAGAATCTACACAGGAGTTCAACAATGTTATATGAAGAAGAAGCTACACAGGAGTTCAACAATGTTATATGAAGGAGAAGCTACACAGGAGTTCAACAATGTTATATGAAGAAGAAGCTACACAGGAGTTCAACAATGTTATATGAAGAAGAAGCTACACATGAGTTCAACAATGTTATATGAAGAAGAAGCTACACAGTAGTTCAACAATGTTATATGAAGGAGAAGCTACACAGGAGTTCAACAATGTTATATGAAGAAGAAGCTACACAGGAGTTCAACAATGTTATATGAAGAAGAAGCCACACAGGAGTTCAACAATGTTATATGAAGAAGAAGCTACACAGGAGTTCAACAATGTTATATGAAGGAGAAGCTACACAGGAGTTCAACAATGTTATATGAAGGAGAAGCTACACAGGAGTTCAACAATGTTATATGAAGAAGAAGCTACACAGTAGTTCAACAATGTTATATGAAGGAGAAGAAGCTACACAGGAGTTCAACAATGTTATATGAAGAGAAGCTACACAGGAGTTCAACAATGTTATATGAAGAAGAAGCTACACAGGAGTTCAACAATGTTATATGAAGAAAAAGCTACACAGTAGTTCAACAATGTTATATAAAGGAGAAGCTACACAGCAATTCGACAATGTTGTATGAAGAAGAAGCTACACAGGAGTTCAACAATGTTATATGAAGAAGAAGCTACACAGGAGTTCAACAATGTTATATGAAGAAGAAGCTACACAGTAGTTCAACAATGTTATATGAAGGAGAAGCTACACAGGAGTTCAACAATGTTATATGAAGAAGAAGCTACACACAAGTTCAACAATGTTATATGAAGAAGAAGCTACACAGGAGTTCAACAATGTTATATGAAGAAGAAGCTACACAGGAGTTCAACAATGTTATATGAAGGAAGAAGCTACACAGGAGTTCAACAATGTTATATGAAGAAGAAGCTACACAGGAGTTCAACAATGTTATATGAAGAAGAAGCTACACAGGATTCTCAACAATGTTCAACAATGTTAATGAAGAAGAAGCTACACAGGAGTTCAACAATGTTATATGAAGAAGAAGCTACACAGGAGTTCAACAATGTTTATATGAAGAAGAAGCTACACAGGAGTTCAACAATGTTATATGAAGAAGAAGCTACACAGGAGTTCAACAATGTTATATGAAGAAGCTACTACAGGAGTTCAACAATGTTATATGAAGAAGAAGCTACACAGGAGTTCAACAATGTTATATGAAGAAGAAGCTACACAGGAGTTCAACAATGTTATATGAAGAAGAAGCTACACAGGAGTTCAACAATGTTATATGAAGAAGAAGCTCACACAGGAGTTCAACAATGTTATATGAAGAAGAAGCTACAACAGGAGTTCAACAATGTTATATGAAGAAGAAGCTACACAGGAGTTCAACAATGTTATATGAAGAAGAAGCTACACAGGAGTTCAACAATGTTATATGAAGAAGAAGCTACACAGGAGTTCAACAATGTTATATGAAGAAGAAGCCAACTACAAGAGTTCAACAATGTTATATGAAGAAAGAAGCTACACAGGAGTTCAACAATGTTATATGAAGAAGAAGCTACACAGGAGTTCAACAATGTTATATGAAGAAGAAGCTACACAGGAGTTCAACAATGTTATATGAAGAAGAAGCTACACAGGAGTTCAACAATGTTATATGAAGAAGAAGCTACACAGGAGTTCAACAATGTTATATGAAGAAGAAGCTACACAGTAGTTCAACAATGTTATATGAAGGAGAAGCCACACAGGAGTTCAACAATGTTATATGAAGAAGAAGCCACACAGGAGTTCAACAATGTTATATGAAGGAGAAGCTACACAGGAGTTCAACAATGTTATATGAAGGAGAAGCTACACAGGAGTTCAACAATGTTATATGAAGGAGAAGCTACACAGGAGTTCAAACAATGTTATATGAAGAAGAAGCTACACAGGAGTTCAACAATGTTATATGAAGAAGAAGCTACACAGGAGTTCAACAATGTTAGTTCAACAATGAATGAAGGAGAAGCTACACAGGAGTTCAACAATGTTATATGAAGAAGAAGCTACACAGGAGTTCAACAAGCTACACAGTAGTTCCAACAATGTTATATGAAGGAGAAAGCCACACAGAGTTCAACAATGTTTATGAAGAGAGAAGCTACACAGGAGTTCAACAATGTTATATGAAGAAGAAGCCACACAGGAGTTCAACAATGTTATATGAAGAAGAAGCTACACAGGAGTTCAACAATGTTATATGAAGAAGAAGCTACACACAGGAGTTCAACAATGTTATATGAAGGAGAAGCTACACAGGAGTTCAACAATGTTATATGAAGAAGAAGCTACACAGGAGTTCAACAATGTTATATGAAGAAGAAGCTACACAGGAGTTCAACAATGTTATATGAAGGAGAAGCTACACAGGAGTTCAACAATGTTATATGAAGAAGAAGCTACACAGGAGTTCAACAATGTTATATGAAGAAGAAGCTACACAGGAGTTCAACAATGTTATATGAAGAAGAAGCTACACAGTAGTTCAACAATGTTATATGAAGGAGAAGCTACACAGGAGTTCAACAATGTTATATGAAGAAGAAGCTACACAGGAGTTCAACAATGTTATATGAAGAAGAAGCTACACAGAGTTCAACAATGTTATATGAAGAAGAAGCTACACAGTAGTTCAACAATGTTATATGAAGAAGAAGCTACACAGGAGTTCAACAATGTTATATGAAGAGAAAGCTACACAGGAGTTCAACAATGTTATATGAAGAAGAAGCTACACAGGAGTTCAACAATGTTATATGAAGAAGAAGCTGCACAGGAGTTCAACAATGTTATATGAAGAAGAAGCTACACAGGAGTTCAACAATGTTATATGAAGAAGAAGCTACACAGGAGTTCAACAATGTTATATGAAGAAGAAGCTACACAGGAGTTCAACAATGTTATATGAAGAAGAAGCTACACAGGAGTTCAACAATGTTATATGAAGAAGAAGCTACACAGGAGTTCAACAATGTTATATGAAGGAGAAGCTACACAGGAGTTCAACAATGTTATATGAAGAAGAAGCTACACAGGAGTTCAACAATGTTATATGAAGGAGAAGCTACACAGGAGTTCAACAATGTTATATGAAGAAGAAGCTACACAGGAGTTCAACAATGTTATATGAAGAAGAAGCTACACAGGAGTTCAACAATGTTTAATGAAGAAGAAGCTACACAGGAGTTCAACAATGTTATATGAAGGAGAAGCTACACAGGAGTTCAACAATGTTATATGAAGAAGAAGCTACACAGGAGTTCAACAATGTTATATGAAGAAGAAGCTACACAGGAGTTCAACAATGTTATATGAAGAAGAAGCTACACAGTAGTTCAACAATGTTATATGAAGAAGAAGCTACACAGGAGTTCAACAATGTTATATGAAGGAGAAGCTACACAGGAGTTCAACAATGTTATATGAAGGAGAAGCTACACAGGAGTTCAACAATGTTATATGAAGAAGAAGCTACACAGGAGTTCAACAATGTTATATGAAGAAGAAGCTACACAGGAGTTCAACAATGTTATATGAAGAAGAAGCTACACAGGAGTTCAACAATGTTATATGAAGAAGAAGCTACACAGGAGTTCAACAATGTTATATGAAGAAGAAGCTACACAGGAGTTCAACAATGTTATATGAAGAAGAAGCTACACAGTAGTTCAACAATGTTATATGAAGAAGAAGCTACACAGGAGTTCAACAATGTTATATGAAGAAGAAGCTACACAGGAGTTCAACAATGTTTAATGAAGGAGAAGCTACACAGGAGTTCAACAATGTTTATATGAAGAAGAAGCTACACAAGAGTTCAACAATGTTATATGAAGAAGAAGCTACACAGCAGTTCAGCAATGTTATATGAAGAAGAAGCTACACAAGAGTTCAACAATGTTATATGAAGGAGAAGCTACACAGGAGTTCAACAATGTTATATGAAGAAGAAGCTACACAGGAGTTCAACAATGTTTATATGAAGAAAAAGCTACACAGGGTTTCAACAATGTTATATGAAGAGAAGCTAAACGGTAGTTCAACAATGTTATATGAAGGAGAAGCTACACGGTAGTTCAACAATGTTATAAGAAGGAGAAGCTACACAGAGTTCAACAATGTTATATGAAGGAGAAGCTACACAGGAGTTCAACAATGTTATATGAAGGAGAAACCTACACAGGAGTTCAACAATGTTTATGAAGGAGAAGCTACACAGGAGTTCAACAATGTTATATGAAGAAGAAGCTACACAGGAGTTCAACAATGTTATATGAAGAAGAAGCCACACAGAGTTCAACAATGTTATATGAAGGAGAAGCCACACAGGAGTTCAGCAATGTTATATGAAGAAGAAGCTACACACGAGTTCAACAATGTTATATGAAGAAGAAGCTACACAGTAGTTCAACAATGTTATATGAAGAAGAAGCTACACAGGAGTTCAGCAATGTTATATGAAGAAGAAGCTACACAGGAGTTCAACAATGTTATATGAAGAAGAAGCTACACAGGAGTTCAACAATGTTATATGAAGAAGAAGCTACACAGGAGTTCAACAATGTTATATGAAGAAGAAGCTACACAAGAGTTCAACAATTTTATATGAAAAAAAAGCTACACAGTAGTTCAACAATGTTATATGAAGGAGAAGCTACACAGGAGTTCAACAATGTTATATGAAGAAGAAGCTACACATGAGTTCAACAATGTTATATGAACAAGAAGCTACACAGGAGTTCAAAAATGTTTTATGAAGAAGAAGCTACACAGTAGTTCAACAATGTTATATCAAGGAGAAGCTACACAGGAGTTCAACAATGTTATATGAAGGAGAAGCTACACAGGAGTTCAACAATGTTATATGAAGGAGAAGCTACACAGGAGTTCAACAATGTTATATGAAGGAGAAGCTACACAGGAGTTCAACAATGTTATATGAAGGAGAAGCTACACAGGAGTTCAACAATGTTATATGAAGGAGAAGCTACACAGGAGTTCAACAATGTTATATGAAGGAGAAGCTACACAGGAGTTCAACAATGTTATATGAAGAAGAAGCTACACAGTAGTTCAACAATGTTATATGAAGGAGAAGCTACACAGGAGTTCAACAATGTTATATGAAGGAGAAGCTACACAGGAGTTCAACAATGTTATATGAAGGAGAAGCTACACAGGAGTTCAACAATGTTATATGAAGGAGAAGCTACACAGGAGTTCAACAATGTTATATGAAGGAGAAGCTACACAGGAGTTCAACAATGTTATATGAAGGAGAAGCTACACAGGAGTTCAACAATGTTATATGAAGGAGAAGCTACACAGGAGTTCAACAATGTTATATGAAGAAGAAGCTACACAGGAGTTCAACAATGTTATATGAAGGAGAAGCTACACAGGAGTTCAACAATGTTATATGAAGGAGAAGCTACACAGGAGTTCAACAATGTTATATGAAGAAGAAGCTACACAGGAGTTCAACAATGTTATATGAAGAAGAAGCTACACAGGAGTTCAACAATGTTATATGAAGAAGAAGCTACACAGGATTTCAGCAATGTTTAATGAAGAAGAGAAGCTACACAGGAGTTCAACAATGTTATATGAAGGAGAAGCTACACAGGAGTTCAACAATGTTATATGAAGAAGAAGCTACACAGGAGTTCAACAATGTTATATGAAGGAGAAGCTACACAGGAGTTCAACAATGTTATATGAAGAAGAAGCTACACAGGAGTTCAACAATGTTATATGAAGAAGAAGCTGCACAGTAGTTCAACCTATGTTTAATGAAGAAGAAGCTACACAGGAGTTCAACAATGTTATATGAAGAAGAAGCTACACAGGAGTTCAACAATGTTATATGAAGAAGAAGCTACACGGGATTTCAACAATGTTATATGAAGGAGAAGCTACACAGGAGTTCAACAATGTTATATGAAGAAGAAGCTACACAGGAGTTCAACAATGTTATATGAAGAAGAAGCTACACAGGAGTTCAACAATGTTATATGAAGAAGAAGCTACACAGTAGTTCAACAATGTTATATGAAGAAGAAGCTACACGGGATTTCAACAATGTTATATGAAGAAGAAGCTACACAGGAGTTCAGCAATGTTTAATGAAGGAGAAGCTACACAGGAGTTCAACAATGTTATATGAAGAAGAAGCTACACAGCAGTTCAGCAAAGTTTAATGAAGAAGAAGCTACACAAGATTTCAACAATGTTATATGAAGGAGAAGCTACACAGGAGTTCAGCAATGTCTCATGAAGAAGAAGCTACACAGGAGAACAGCAATGTTTAATGAAGAAAAGCTACACAGGGTTTCAACAATGTTATATGAAAGAGAAGCTAAACGGTAGTTCAGCAATGTTGTATGAAGGAGAAGCTACACGGTAGTTCAGCAATGTTCTAAGATGGAGAAGCTACACAGATGTTCAGCAATGTTATATGAAGGAGAAGCTACACAGGAGTTCAACAATGTTATATGAAGGAGAAACTACACAGCAGTTCAACAATGTTATATGAAGGAGAAGCTACACAGGAGTTCAACAATGTTATATGAAGAAGAAGCTACACAGGAGTTCAACAATGTTATATGAAGAAGAAGCTACACAGGAGTTCAACAATGTTATATGAAGAAGAAGCTACACAGCAGTTCAGCAAAGTTTAATGAAGAAGAAGCTACACAAGATTTCAACAATGTTATATGAAGGAGAAGCTACACAGGAGTTCAGCAATGTTATATGAAGAAGAAGCTACACAGGAGTTCAACAATGTTATATGAAGAAGAAGCTACACAGTAGTTCAACCAATGTTTAATGAAGAAGAAGCTACACGGGATTTCAACAATGTTATAGGAAGGAGAAGCTACACAGGAGTTCAACAATGTTATATGAAGAGAAAGCTACACAGGAGTTCAACAATGTTATATGAAGAAGAAGCTACACAGGAGTTCAACAATGTTATATGAAGAAGAAGCTGCACAGTAGTTCAAACTATGTTTAATGAAGAAAAAGCTACACGGGATTTCAACAATGTTATAGGAAGGAGAAGCTACACAGGAGTTCAACAATGTTATATGAAGAGAAGCTACACAGGAGTTCAACAATGTTATATGAAGAAGAAGCTACACAGGAGTTCAACAATGTTATATGAAGAAGAAGCTGCACAGTAGTTCAACCTATGTTTAATGAAGAAGAAGCTACACGGGATTTCAACAATGTTATAGGAAGGAGAAGCTACACAGGAGTTCAACAATGTTATATGAAGAAGAAGCTACACAGGAGTTCAACAATGTTATATGAAGAAGAAGCTACACAGTAGTTCAACAATGTTATATGAAGAAGAAGCTACACAGGAGTTCAACAATGTTATATGAAGAAGAAGCTACACAGTAGTTCAACAATGTTTAATGAAGGAGAAGCTACACAGGAGTTCAGCAATGTTTAATGAAGAAGAAGCTACACAAGATTTCAACAATGTTATATGAAGAAGAAGCTACACAGCAGTTCAGCAAAGTTTAATGAAGAAGAAGCTACACAAGATTTCAACAATGTTATATGAAGGAGAAGCTACACAGGAGTTCAACAATGTTATATGAAGAAGAAGCTACACAGGAGTTCAGCAATGTTTAATGGAGGAAAAGCTACACAGGGTTTCAACAATGTTATATGAAAGAGAAGCTAAACGGTAGTTCAGCAATGTTGTATGAAGGAGAAGCTACACGGTAGTTCAGCAATGTTCTAAGATGGAGAAGCTACACAGATGTTCAGCAATGTTATATGAAGGAGAAGCTACACAGGAGTTCAACAATGTTATATAAAGGAGAAACTACACAGCAGTTCAGCAATGTTTCATGAAGGAGAAACTACACAGGAGTTCAGCAATGTTATATGAAGAAGAAGCTACACAGGAGTTCAACAATGTTATATGAAGAAGAAGCTACACAGTAGTTCAACAATGTTATATGAAGAGAAGCTACACAGGAGTTCAGCAATGTTATATGAAGAAGAAGCTACACATGAGTTCAACAATGTTATATGAAGAAGAAGCTACACAGTAGTTCAACAATGTTATATGAAGGAGAAGCTACACAGGAGTTCAACAATGTTATATGAAGAAGAAGCTACACAGTAGTTCAACAATGTTATATGAAGAAGAAGCTACACAGGAGTTCAACAATGTTATATGAAGAAGAAGCTACACAGGAGTTCAACAATGTTATATGAAGAAGAAGCTACACAAGAGTTCAACAATGTTATATGAAGAAGAAGCTACACAGTAGTTCAACAATGTTATATGAAGGAGAAGCTACACAGGAGTTCAACAATGTTATATGAAGAAGAAGCTACACATGAGTTCAACAATGTTATATGAAGAAGAAGCTACACAGGAGTTCAACAATGTTATATGAAGAAGAAGCTACACAGGAGTTCAACAATGTTATATGAAGGAGAAGCTACACAGGAGTTCAACAATGTTATATGAAGGAGAAGCTACACAGGAGTTCAACAATGTTATATGAAGGAGAAGCTACACAGGAGTTCAACAATGTTATATGAAGGAGAAGCTACACAGTAGTTCAACAATGTTATATGAAGGAGAAGCTACACAGGAGTTCAACAATGTTATATGAAGGAGAAGCTACACAGGAGTTCAACAATGTTATATGAAGGAGAAGCTACACAGGAGTTCAACAATGTTATATGAAGAAGAAGCTACACAGTAGTTCAACAATGTTATATGAAGGAGAAGCTACACAGGAGTTCAACAATGTTATATGAAGGAGAAGCTACACAGGAGTTCAACAATGTTATATGAAGGAGAAGCTACACAGGAGTTCAACAATGTTATATGAAGGAGAAGCTACACAGTAGTTCAACAATGTTATATGAAGGAGAAGCTACACAGGAGTTCAACAATGTTATATGAAGGAGAAGCTACACAGGAGTTCAACAATGTTATATGAAGGAGAAGCTACACAGGAGTTCAACAATGTTATATGAAGAAGAAGCTACACAGTAGTTCAACAATGTTATATGAAGGAGAAGCTACACAGGAGTTCAACAATGTTATATGAAGGAGAAGCTACACAGGAGTTCAACAATGTTATATGAAGAAGAAGCTACACAGGAGTTCAACAATGTTATATGAAGAAGAAGCTACACAGGAGTTCAACAATGTTATATGAAGAAGAAGCTACACAGGAGTTCAGCAATGTTTAATGAAGAAGAGAAGCTACACAGGAGTTCAACAATGTTATATGAAGGAGAAGCTACACAGGAGTTCAACAATGTTATATGAAGAAGAAGCTACACAGGAGTTCAACAATGTTATATGAAGGAGAAGCTACACAGGAGTTCAACAATGTTATATGAAGAAGAAGCTACACAGGAGTTCAACAATGTTATATGAAGAAGAAGCTACACAGTAGTTCAGCAATGTTTAATGAAGAAGAAGCTACACAGGAGTTCAACAATGTTATATGAAGAAGAAGCTACACAGGAGTTCAACAATGTTATATGAAGAAGAAGCTACACAGGAGTTCAACAATGTTATATGAAGGAGAAGCTACACAGGAGTTCAACAATGTTATATGAAGAAGAAGCTACACAGGAGTTCAACAATGTTATATGAAGAAGAAGCTACACAGGAGTTCAACAATGTTATATGAAGAAGAAGCTACACAGTAGTTCAACAATGTTATATGAAGAAGAAGCTACACAGGAGTTCAACAATGTTATATGAAGAAGAAGCTACACAGGAGTTCAACAATGTTATATGAAGGAGAAGCTACACAGGAGTTCAACAATGTTATATGAAGAAGAAGCTACACAGCAGTTCAGCAATGTTATATGAAGAAGAAGCTACACAAGAGTTCAACAATGTTATATGAAGGAGAAGCTACACAGGAGTTCAACAATGTTATATGAAGAAGAAGCTACACAGGAGTTCAACAATGTTAATGAAGAAGAAGCTACACAGGAGTTCAACAATGTTATATGAAGAGAAGCCACACGGTAGTTCAACAATGTTATATGAAGGAGAAGCTACACAGTAGTTCAACAATGTTATATGAAGGAGAAGCTACACAGAGTTCAACAATGTTATATGAAGGAGAAGCTACACAGGAGTTCAACAATGTTATATGAAGGAGAAGCTACACAGGAGTTCAACAATGTTATATGAAGGAGAAGCTACACAGGAGTTCAACAATGTTATATGAAGAAGAAGCTACACAGGAGTTCAACAATGTTATATGAAGAAGAAGCTACACAGGAGTTCAACAATGTTATATGAAGAAGAAGCTACACAGGAGTTCAACAATGTTTAATGAAGAAGAAGCTACACAGGAGTTCAACAATGTTATATGAAGAAGAAGCTACACAGGAGTTCAACAATGTTATATGAAGAAGAAGCTACACAGGAGTTCAACAATGTTTATATGAAGAAGAAGCTACACAGGAGTTCAACAATGTTATATGAAAGAAAAGCTACACAGGAGTTCAACAATGTTATATGAAGGAGAAGCTACACAGGAGTTCAACAATGTTATATGAAGGAGAAGCTACACAGGAGTTCAACAATGTTATATGAAGGAGAAGCTACACAGGAGTTCAACAATGTTATATGAAGAAGAAGCTACACAGGAGTTCAACAATGTTATATGAAGAAGAAGCTACACAGGAGTTCAACAATGTTATATGAAGGAGAAGCTACACAGGAGTTCAACAATGTTATATGAAGAAGAAGCTACACAGGAGTTCAACAATGTTATATGAAGAAGAAGCTACACAGGAGTTCAACAATGTTATATGAAGAAGAAGCTACACAGGAGTTCAACAATGTTATATGAAGGAGAAGCTACACAGGAGTTCAACAATGTTATATGAAGAAGAAGCTACACAGGAGTTCAACAATGTTATATGAAGAAGAAGCTACACAGGAGTTCAACAATGTTATATGAAGGAGAAGCTACACAGGAGTTCAACAATGTTATATGAAGAAGAAGCTACACAGGAGTTCAACAATGTTATATGAAGAAGAAGCTACACAGGAGTTCAACAATGTTATATGAAGAAGAAGCTACACAGGAGTTCAACAATGTTATATGAAGGAGAAGCTACACAGGAGTTCAACAATGTTATATGAAGAAGAAGCTACACAGGAGTTCAACAATGTTATATGAAGAGAAGCTACACGGGAGTTCAACAATGTTATATGAAGGAGAAGCTACACAGTAGTTCAACAATGTTATATGAAGGAGAAGCTACACAGAGTTCAACAATGTTATATGAAGGAGAAGCTACACAGGAGTTCAACAATGTTATATGAAGGAGAAGCTACACAGGAGTTCAACAATGTTATATGAAGAAGAAGCTACACAGGAGTTCAACAATGTTATATGAAGGAGAAGCTACACAGGAGTTCAACAATGTTATATGAAGAAGAAGCTACACAGGAGTTCAACAATGTTATATGAAGAAGAAGCTACACAGGAGTTCAACAATGTTATATGAAGAAGAAGCTACACAGTAGTTCAACAATGTTATATGAAGGAGAAGCTACACAGGAGTTCAACAATGTTATATGAAGAAGAAGCTACACAGGAGTTCAACAATGTTATATGAAGAAGAAGCTACACAGGAGTTCAACAATGTTATATGAAGAAGAAGCTACACAGGAGTTCAACAATGTTATATGAAGAAGAAGCTACACAGGAGTTCAACAATGTTATATGAAGAAGAAGCTACACAGGAGTTCAACAATGTTATATGAAGAAGAAGCTACACAGTAGTTCAACAATGTTATATGAAGGAGAAGCTACACAGGAGTTCAACAATGTTATATGAAGAAGAAGCTACACAGGAGTTCAACAATGTTATATGAAGAAGAAGCTACACAGGAGTTCAACAATGTTATATGAAGAAGAAGCTACACAGTAGTTCAACAATGTTATATGAAGGAGAAGCTACACAGGAGTTCAACAATGTTATATGAAGGAGAAGCTACACAGGAGTTCAACAATGTTATATGAAGAAGAAGCTACACAGGAGTTCAACAATGTTATATGAAGGAGAAGCTACACAGGAGTTCAACAATGTTATATGAAGGAGAAGCTACACAGGAGTTCAACAATGTTATATGAAGAAGAAGCTACACAGGAGTTCAACAATGTTATATGAAGAAGAAGCTACACAGGAGTTCAACAATGTTATATGAAGAAGAAGCTACACAGGAGTTCAACAATGTTATATGAAGAAGAGAAGCTACACAGGAGTTCAACAATGTTATATGAAGGAGAAGCTACACAGGAGTTCAACAATGTTATATGAAGAAGAAGCTACACAGGAGTTCAACAATGTTATATGAAGGAGAAGCTACACAGGAGTTCAACAATGTTATATGAAGAAGAAGCTACACAGGAGTTCAACAATGTTATATGAAGAAGAAGCTACACAGGAGTTCAACAATGTTATATGAAGAAGAAGCTACACAGGAGTTCAACAATGTTATATGAAGGAGAAGCTACACAGGAGTTCAACAATGTTATATGAAGAAGAAGCTACACAGGAGTTCAACAATGTTATATGAAGAAGAAGCTACACAGGAGTTCAACAATGTTATATGAAGAAGAAGCTACACAGGAGTTCAACAATGTTATATGAAGAAGAAGCTACACAGGAGTTCAACAATGTTATATGAAGGAGAAGCTACACAGGAGTTCAACAATGTTATATGAAGAAGAAGCTACACAGGAGTTCAACAATGTTATATGAAGAAGAAGCTACACAGGAGTTCAACAATGTTATATGAAGAAGAAGCTACACAGGAGTTCAACAATGTTTATATGAAGAAGAAGCTACACAGGAGTTCAACAATGTTATATGAAGAAGAAGCTACAGGAGTTCAACAATGTTATATGAAGAAGAAGCTACACAGGAGTTCAACAATGTTATATGAAGAAGAAGCTACACAGGAGTTCAACAATGTTATATGAAGAAGAAGCTACACAGGAGTTCAACAATGTTATATGAAGAAGAAGCTACACAGGAGTTCAACAATGTTATATGAAGAAGAAGCTACACAGTAGTTCAACAATGTTATATGAAGGAGAAGCTACACAGGAGTTCAACAATGTTATATGAAGAAGAAGCTACACAGGAGTTCAACAATGTTATATGAAGAAGAAGCTACACAGGAGTTCAACAATGTTATATGAAGAAGAAGCTACACAAGAGTTCAACAATGTTATATGAAGGAGAAGCTACACAGGAGTTCAACAATGTTATATGAAGAAGAAGCTACACAGGAGTTCAACAATGTTATATGAAGAAGAAGCTACACAGATGTTCAACAATGTTATATGAAGGAGAAGCTACACAGGAGTTCAACAATGTTATATGAAGGAGAAGCTACACAGGAGTTCAACAATGTTATATGAAGGAGAAGCTACACAGGAGTTCAACAATGTTATATGAAGGAGAAGCTACACAGGAGTTCAACAATGTTATATGAAGGAGAAGCTACACAGGAGTTCAACAATGTTATATGAAGAAGAAGCTACACAGGAGTTCAACAATGTTATATGAAGAAGAAGCTACACAGTAGTTCAACAATGTTATATGAAGAAGAAGCTACACAGGAGTTCAACAATGTTATATGAAGAAGAAGCTACACAGGAGTTCAACAATGTTATATGAAGAAGAAGCTACACAGTAGTTCAACAATGTTATATGAAGGAGAAGCTACACAGGAGTTCAACAATGTTATATGAAGAAGAAGCTACACAGGAGTTCAACAATGTTATATGAAGAAGAAGCTACACAGGAGTTCAACAATGTTATATGAAGAAGAAGCTACACAGGAGTTCAACAATGTTATATGAAGGAGAAGCTACACAGGAGTTCAACAATGTTATATGAAGAAGAAGCTACACAGGAGTTCAACAATGTTATATGAAGAAGAAGCTACACAGGAGTTCAACAATGTTATATGAAGAAGAAGCTACACAGGAGTTCAACAATGTTATATGAAGAAGAAGCTACACAGGAGTTCAACAATGTTATATGAAGAAGAAGCTACACAGGAGTTCAACAATGTTATATGAAGAAGAAGCTACACAGGAGTTCAACAATGTTATATGAAGGAGAAGCTACACAGGAGTTCAACAATGTTATATGAAGAAGAAGCTACACAGTAGTTCAACAATGTTATATGAAGAAGAAGCTACACAGGAGTTCAACAATGTTATATGAAGAAGAAGCTACACAGGAGTTCAACAATGTTATATGAAGAAGAAGCTACACAGGAGTTCAACAATGTTATATGAAGAAGAAGCTACACAGGAGTTCAACAATGTTATATGAAGAAGAAGCTACACAGGAGTTCAACAATGTTATATGAAGAAGAAGCTACACAGGAGTTCAACAATGTTATATGAAGAAGAAGCTACACAGGAGTTCAACAATGTTATATGAAGAAGAAGCTACACAGTAGTTCAACAATGTTATATGAAGAAGAAGCTACACAGGAGTTCAACAATGTTATATGAAGGAGAAGCTACACAGGAGTTCAACAATGTTATATGAAGAAGAAGCTACACAGGAGTTCAACAATGTTATATGAAGAAGAAGCTACACAGGAGTTCAACAATGTTATATGAAGAAGAAGCTACACAGGAGTTCAACAATGTTATATGAAGAAGAAGCTACACAGGAGTTCAACAATGTTATATGAAGAAGAAGCTACACAGGAGTTCAACAATGTTATATGAAGGAGAAGCTACACAGGAGTTCAACAATGTTATATGAAGAAGAAGCTACACAGGAGTTCAACAATGTTATATGAAGAAGAAGCTACACAGGAGTTCAACAATGTTATATGAAGAAGAAGCTACACAGGAGTTCAACAATGTTATATGAAGAAGAAGCTACACAGGAGTTCAACAATGTTATATGAAGAAGAAGCTACACAGGAGTTCAACAATGTTATATGAAGAAGAAGCTACACAGGAGTTCAACAATGTTATATGAAGAAGAAGCTACACAGGAGTTCAACAATGTTATATGAAGAAGAAGCTACACAGGAGTTCAACAATGTTATATGAAGAAGAAGCTACACAGGAGTTCAACAATGTTATATGAAGAAGAAGCTACACAGGAGTTCAACAATGTTATATGAAGGAGAAGCTACACAGGAGTTCAACAATGTTATATGAAGAAGAAGCTACACAGGAGTTCAACAATGTTATATGAAGAAGAAGCTACACAGGAGTTCAACAATGTTATATGAAGGAGAAGCTACACAGGAGTTCAACAATGTTATATGAAGAAGAAGCTACACAGGAGTTCAACAATGTTATATGAAGAAGAAGCTACACAGGAGTTCAACAATGTTATATGAAGAAGAAGCTACACAGGAGTTCAACAATGTTATATGAAGAAGAAGCTACACAGGAGTTCAACAATGTTATATGAAGGAGAAGCTACACAGGAGTTCAACAATGTTATATGAAGAAGAAGCTACACAGGAGTTCAACAATGTTATATGAAGAAGAAGCTACACAGGAGTTCAACAATGTTATATGAAGGAGAAGCTACACAGGAGTTCAACAATGTTATATGAAGAAGAAGCTACACAGGAGTTCAACAATGTTATATGAAGAAGAAGCTACACAGGAGTTCAACAATGTTATATGAAGAAGAAGCTACACAGGAGTTCAACAATGTTATATGAAGAAGAAGCTACACAGGAGTTCAACAATGTTATATGAAGAAGAAGCTACACAGTAGTTCAACAATGTTATATGAAGAAGAAGCTACACAGGAGTTCAACAATGTTATATGAAGAAGAAGCTACACAGGAGTTCAACAATGTTATATGAAGAAGAAGCTACACAGGAGTTCAACAATGTTATATGAAGAAGAAGCTACACAGGAGTTCAACAATGTTATATGAAGAAGAAGCTACACAGGAGTTCAACAATGTTATATGAAGAAGAAGCTACACAGGAGTTCAACAATGTTATATGAAGAAGAAGCTACACAGGAGTTCAACAATGTTATATGAAGGAGAAGCTACACAGGAGTTCAACAATGTTATATGAAGAAGAAGCTACACAGGAGTTCAACAATGTTATATGAAGAAGAAGCTACACAGTAGTTCAACAATGTTATATGAAGAAGAAGCTACACAGGAGTTCAACAATGTTATATGAAGAAGAAGCTACACAGTAGTTCAGCAATGTTATATGAAGGAGAAGCTACACAGGAGTTCAACAATGTTATATGAAGAAGAAGCTACACAAGAGTTCAACAATGTTATATGAAGAAGAAGCTACACGGAGTTCAACAATGTTGTATAAAAGAAAAAGCTACACAGGAGTTTAACAATGTCTGATGAAGGAAAACTACACAGGAGTTCAACAATGGTGTATGAAGGAAAAGCTACACAGGAGTTCAACAATGTCTAATGAAGGAAAAGCTACACAGGAGTTCAACAATGTTGTATGAAGAAGAAACCACACGTCACTGACAGAATGTTTTTTTGCTCTGCAGGATTCTATATTTAAGTTACACAATAAATTAATTTTTCACATTGTTAGCATTTAATCAGTAGAACCAAATCCACATGTTGGCTATATGACTTGTGAAACCATCATCACAAGTTGGCTGTTTGCCAGTAGAACCATCTTCACATGTTGACTGTTTGACTTGTAAAACTATCATCACAAGTTGGCTGTTTTGGCCAGTAGAACCAGCTTCACAGGTTGACTGTTTGACTAGTAAAACTATCATCACAAGTTGGATGTTTGGCCAGTAGAACCAGTTTCACAGGTTGACTGTTTGACTAGTAAAACTATCATCACATGTTGGCTGTTTTGGCCAGTAGAACCAGTTTCATAGGTTGACTGTATGACTAGTAATACTATCATCAGAAGTGGGATATTTGGCCAGTAGGACCATCTTAACAGGTTGACTGTTTGACTAGTAAAACTATCATCACAAGTTGGCTGTTTTGTCCAGTAGAACCAGCTTCACAGGTTGACTGTTTGACTAGTAAAACTATCATCACAAGTTGGATGTTTTGTCAGTAGAACCAGCCTGACAGGTTGAATGTTTGACTAGTAAAACTATCATCACAAGTTTGCTGTTTTGGCCAGTATTACCAGTTTCACAGGTTGACCTTTGACTAGTAAATCTATCATCTCAAGTTGGCTGTTTTGGCCAGTAGAACCTGTTTCACAAGTTGACTGTTTGACTAGTAAAACTATCAACACAAGTTGGATGTTTGGTTAGTAGAACCAGTTTCACAGGTTGACGGTTTGACTAGTAAAACTATCATCACCAGTTGGATGTTTGGCCAGTAGAACCAGCTTCACAGGTTGACTATTTGACTAGTAAAACTATCATCACAAGTTGGCTGTTTTGGCCAGTAGAACCAGTTTCACAGGTTGACTTTTGACTAGTAAAACTATCATCACATGTTGGCTGTTTTGGCCAGTATTACCAGTTTCACAGGTTGACTTTTGACTAGTAAAACTATCATCTCAAGTTGGTGTTTTGGCCAGTAGAACCAGTTTCACAGGTTGACTGTTTGACTAGTAAAACTATCATCACAAGTTGGATGTTTGACCAGTAAAACCAGCCTCACAGGTTGGCTGTGTGGTTGTTACTTTCAAAGTATTAGACAGAAAATATCTGTCTTATAATGCAAGTCCAAAAAACATCTGAATTCCTTCTTATTCATAGTTTTTAACCATTTTACTTACTATATGTCCAAAACACTTTATGTGTGTGCACATAAGAGAACATTTTTTGTCCTACATTTCATACTTGTTTATCATAAACAATGAAATACCTTTGTGAGGTTTTCAACTGTGTATGTAATATTCAATAAAATACTAAAGTGTCGTTAACTTAAATAAAAGTCATTTTCATTGAATTATATATAATGCGACTTCTTTAAAAATCACTTGGTTCAATATAGAGGTTAAATGGCGTGACAAGAATCTTATACTAGCCTTATTATGTGCTTAAAACAGTCTTGGATCTGCCTTCGTTATACAACTTGAGTTTCTAGTAGCCGGAGGGAAGATCTAGTGAACTAAAGTAGAGTGATGACTTAAATATATCAAGACATTCATCTATGTGCATTGTAACAGAAATGCATCATCACATATCACATCTTGTTCACTCGCCTGAAGTCAACATATCATATATGTGCTCATTGTCTTTCTTACACTCACTGCTAGTAATGACTAGACTATCTCTGGACATTCAATAATATGACACTTCAAACTCCAGTCCCTTTCAATACTGGTGTGCAAATAAAATCTGCATGTTATTTGTCTGATATAAAACATGATGTCTCTGTTGTCTACATAATACTGAATGATATAAATGCTTCCCATAAACTACTTGTTTGGACAAATACATTAACAAACTACTTCACTGTCATTCCAAAGTTTCCTTGCTTATTTGAACCAGTGACCTTAAGTTCACTGGCACCAATATATTTGTCTGTTGATGTGGTTCACCTGATGTTATGCTGTCTTCACTACTTGTTTAAGTTTTCCTTCAAACACCACACCAACCATTGCGTGCTAACCATTTCCCAGAATATAAGTCACTTTCGGAGCAGTAACTGTAAGTGTAATTGTTTTATAAGTTTGTTTTCTTAATTGCCACAAACTCAGCATTAGACAATGTTGTAACCTGAGAGCGTCCTCAGGATGTTGCAAAACAGTATTTGTACATTTGTAGATTTCTGAGGTCATCATCTTATCCAATCTACTGTTCTTGCACATGACATTTTATATTTTCATCAAATATTTACAGTTACAATTCATCTGTGGCACAGCAGATAACTTCTGATGGAGATCTAAAGTTGCAACGCATGAACCATGAACCGCTTTCAAAACTAATTCATTCTTCCATGGAATGAACCCTGATGCAGAATCAAGCATATCTGTCAACTCCAAGCTAATCACCACTTGCGATTAATTATGTCTGAATTACTAGCTGAAGCAATGGTCTATAAAATAAAGACTTGAAATTGGCTAGATTTATTTATTTTTACTTGTATCAGCTGCAAAAGCTGCTTTACACAATCAAACACATACCATGTTCTACTCGAATCTATTGATGAACTACCAACCATCCCATTGGCATTCATGGCCTTTGTATCCTATTTAATTTCATATTTAGGATGTTTACTATCAACATTTAAATACTGGGAGGAGGGAAAAAGTGGATTTCTAACAAACATTTACCCCAGTCTCACAGTCTTCCATTTTATATATCTAAAATACAACCAAAGTAGCCACATAAGATGTAAACTTTATGTTAGGGTTAGCTTGAATCAATTTTTTTTAAATTTTCCAAAGTCAAAGGAATTGTTTCACAACAGAAAACAACCATTTAGAACTCTTTTGCATCAAGTTCTTAATGTAACTCTTTTCAAAACAGCTCGATAAAATATTTAACATTTTAGTTTCAAAATAACCTATCACTAAAGTAGAATAAGTTGGAGCCGCTTTTGCTTCTGTTGAAGTTCCAAAGATTTGTTGGCATATATTAATTTTATGAACAAAACTAGTGAATCCGTTGACTTATGGCTAACACTTATAGGACAACTATAACACAAATTTATATATATATATATATTTAAATTATATATACTTTGATTTCTTCATTTACTTTATTAACAAATTTCAGGTGAACACGACGCTTTTTTGTTGTTGTTTTTTTATTTCTCGCAAAACTACTCGAGAGCTATCTGCGCTAGCCGTCCCTAATTTAGCAGTGTAAGACTAGAGGGAAGGCAGCTAGCCATCACCACCTACCGCCATCTCTTAAGCTACTCTTTTACCAACGAATAGCGGGATTGACTGTCACTTTAACGCCCCCACGGCTGAAAGGGCAAGAATGTTTGGTGTGATGGGGATTCGAACCCGCAACTCTCAGATTACAAGTCGAACGCCTTAACAACCTGGCCATGTAGGACTTGGAATTAGGACTCTTGTCCCAATACCCTCAGATGGCGAGACAAACGTCCTAGCCACCTGGTTGAAATGGAAAACATCTTTGATAGGAACGTTAAATGTGACGGTCAGTACCACTATTTGTTGGTAAAAGAATAGTACAAGAATTGAAAGTGATAACCATTGTCTTTTCTGTAATCTTTAAGTGCTAAATTAGGGCCGGCTAGAGTAGACAGAACTTGTGTAAATTTGAATGTAATTCTACACAAACCAGACTTTGAATGACACATCCTTATACGTATATTTATTATTCATATGTTATGTCAAGTTACAGGTTCCTTTTTAAGATAAAAAAAACTCTTTATTTGTTTCAAGTATTCATTATTACCCTAATACATTCTTGTATATCTTCTATAATTAGTTTATTTGGTTTATTACCGGAGTTAAAGGAGAGAACTCTCCTTACAACGCCCCTCAGCGACACAGCTGCATGTCTGAGAACTAACATCGCTAGAAACCGAGTTTCGATACCAGTGATGGACAGAGCGCAGATGGTTCTTTGTGTAGCTTATTGCGTAATTTTTAAGCAATCACTCTTTAAAACATTAATTTTTTCTCTCGATAAATATTGTGAATGCAAATATATTAAAGGCCTCTATTGGAAAAAAAACATGTTTATTTTTCCTGTATCTCCCCTCCTATTATCATATATATATTGTTCCATGTTTATTATTTCTGTATCTTCCCTCCTATTATCATATATATATTGTTCCCTGTTTATTCTTCCTGTATCTTTCCTCCTATTATCATATATATATTGTTCCCTGTTTATTCTTTCTGTATCTTCCCTCCTATTATCATATATATATTGTTCCCTGATTATTCTTCTTGTATCTTCCCTCCTATTATCATATATATATTGTTCCCTCTTTATTCTTCCTGCATCTTCCCAACTATTATCATATACATATTGTTCCCTCTTTATTCTTCCTTATCTTCCCTCCTATTATCATATATATATTGTTCCCTCTTTATTCTTCCTGTATCTTCCCTTCTATTATCACATATATATTGTTCCCTCTTTAATCTTCCTTATCTTCCCTCCTATTATCATATATATATTGTTCCCTGTTTATTCTTCCCTATCTTCACTCCTATTATCATATATATATTGTTCCCTGTTTATTCTTCCTTATCTTCCCTTCTATTATCATATACATATTGTTCTCTTATTATTCTTCCTTATCTTCCCTATTACTATCATATACATATTGTTCCCTGTTTATTCTTCCTTATCTTCCCTTTTACTACCATATACATATTGTTCCCTGTTTATTCTTCCCTATCTTCCCTCCTATTATCATATATATATTGTTCCCTGTATATTCTTCCTTATCTTCCCTTTTACTATCATATAAAAATTGTTCCCTGTTTATTCTTCCTTATCTTCCCTCCTATTATCATATATATATTGTTCCCTGTTTATTCTTCCTTATCTTCCCTCCTATTATCATATATATATTGTTCCCTGTTTATTCTTCCTTATCTTCCCTCCTATTATCATATATATATTGCTCCCTTCACTCATTTAGTTCCCATTGTTTATCTGTGTTTTTTGTATTCATTTTTCATTTTTCCTCATCTTGATGTTTTTGGAAAACTAAAATGTATTATTTCTCATGTTTTCTTCAATTATTTATTAATTTTATTCCTTCTATTTTTCTGAGAGTCGCGGGTCTGAATCACGGTCGCACCAAACATGCTTGCCCTTTTAGCCGTGGGTACATTATAATGTGACGGTAAATCTCACTATTTGTTGGTAAAAGAGTAGCCCAAGAGTGACGGTAGTTGGTGATGACTAGCTGCCTTCCCGCTAGTCTTACGCTGCTAAATTAGGGATGACTAGCGCAGACTCATGTAGCTTTGCGCGAAATTGAAAAAAAAAACCAAAAAAAAAACAATCCTTCTATGTTCTTCTCCAAATGTATTTGATTTTTTTCCGCATGTTTGAAACTGTTTGAACTTTTTGAAGAACTTTCCCATCTAAATAAATTTGTTTACGAAACCAAACTTGTCTTTCTCCCAAATATTCTAATCATTTTTTTATTCTTCGGAACAAAGATACCCCCCATTGCTTTTATTAGAAATCAATGTAGAATTAAGTGGCCCTTTGCTCTCAATAGTAGGGCTTATATTCTAAGCTGTGGTAGTTTTTGCTTGTAGACGTTCACAAATATTTCCTAATCCTTCGACAACAAAATACTTACATAATGTCTTAAAAGCCCTCAATCAAAAGTACTTACATAATGTCTCAGAGGACTTCAATCAAAAGTACATACATAATATCTCAGAGGTCCTCAATCAAAAGTACTTACATAATGTCTCAGAGGACTTCAATCAAAAGTACATACATAATATCTCAGAGGTCCTCAATCATAAGTACTTACATAATGTCTCAGAGGTCCTCAATCAAAAGTACATACATAATGTCTCAGAGGCCCTGAATCAAAAGTACTTACATAATGTCTCAGACGCCTTCAATCAAAAGTACTTACATAATGTCTCAGAGGCCCTGAATCAAAAGTACTTACATAATGTCTCAGAGGCCCTCAATCAAAAGTACTTACATAATGTCTCAGAGGCCCTGAATCAAAAGTACTTACATAATGTCTCAGAGGCCTTCAATCAAAAGTACTTACATAATGTCTCAGAGGCCCTCAATCAAAAGTAAATACATAATGTCTCAGAAGCCTTCAATCAAAAGTACATACATAATGTCTCAGAGGCCTTCAATCAAAAGTACATACATAATGTCTTAGAGGTCCTCAATCAAAAGTACATACATAATGTCTCAGAGGCCCTCAATCAAAAGTACATACATAATGTCTCAGAGACCCTCAATCAAAAGTACATACATAATGTCTCAGAGGCCCTCAATCAAAAGTACATACAAAATGTCTCAGAGGCCCTCAATCAAAAGTACTTACATAATGTCTCAGAGGCCCTGAATCAAAAGTACTTACATAATGTCTCAGAGGCCCTGAATCAAAAGTACTTACATAATGTCTCAGAGGCCCTGAATCAAAAGTACTTACATAATGTCTCAGAGGCCTTCAATCAAAAGTACTTACATAATGTCTCAGAGGCCCTCAATCAAAAGTAAATACATAATGTCTCAGAGGCCTTCAATCAAAAATACATACATAATGTCTCAAAGGCCTTCAATCAAAAGTACTGACATAATGGCTCAGAGACCCTTAATCAAAAGCACTTACATAATGTCTCAGAGGCCCTCAATCAAAAGTACTTACATAATGTCTCAGAGGCCCTCAATAAAAAAAGTACTTACATAATGTCTCAGAGGCCCTCAATCAAAAGTACATACATAATGTCTCAGAGGCCCTCAATCAAAAGTACATACATAATGTCTCAGAGGTCCTCAATAAAAAGTACATACATAATGTCTCAGAGGCCCTCAATCAAAAGTACTTACATAATGTCTCAGTGGCCCTCAATCAAAAGTGCATACATAATGCCTCAGAAGCCTTCAATCAAAAGTACATACATAATGTCTCAGAGCCCTTCAATCAAAATTACTTACATAATGTCTCAGAGGTCCTCAATCAAAAGTACTTACATAATGTCTCAGAGGACTTCAATCAAAAGTACATACATAATATCTCAGAGGTCCTCAATCATAAGTACTTACATAATGTCTCAGAGGTCCTCAATCAAAAGTACATACATAATGTCTCAGAGGCCCTGAATCAAAAGTACTTACATAATGTCTCAGACGCCTTCAAACAAGAAGCAATGTTATATGAAGGAGAAGCTACACAGGAGTTCAACAATGTTATATGAAGAAGAAGCTACACAGGAGTTCAACAATGTTATATGAAGAAGAAGCTACACATGAGTTCAACAATGTTATATGAAGAAGAAGCTACACAGGAGTTCAACAATGTTATATGAAGAAGAGAAGCTACACAGGAGTTCAACAATGTTATATGAAGAAAGAAGCTACACAGGAGTTCAACAATGTTATATGAAGAAGAAGCTACACAGGAGTTCAACAATGTTATATGAAGAAGAAGCTACACAGGAGTTCAACAATGTTATATGAAGAAGAAGCTACACAGGAGTTCAGCAATGTTTAATGAAGAAGAGAAGCTACACAGGAGTTCAACAATGTTATATGAAGAAGAAGCTACACAGGAGTTCAACAATGTTATATGAAGAAGAAGCTACACAGGAGTTCAACAATGTTATATGAAGAAGAGAAGCTACACAGGAGTTCAACAATGTTATATGAAGAAGAAGCTACACAGGAGTTCAACAATGTTATATGAAGAAGAGAAGCTACACAGGAGTTCAACAATGTTATATGAAGAAGAAGCTACACAGGAGTTCAACAATGTTTAATGAAGAAGAAGCTACTACAGGAGTTCAACAATGTTATATGAAGAAGAAGCTACACAGGAGTTCAACAATGTTATATGAAGAAGAAGCTACACAGGAGTTCAACAATGTTTATATGAAGAAGAAGCTACACAGGAGTTCAACAATGTTATATGAAGAAGAAGCTACACAGGAGTTCAACAATGTTATATGAAGAAGAAGAAGAAGAAGCTACACAGGAGTTCAACAATGTTATATGAAGAAGAAGCTACACAGGAGTTCAACAATGTTATATGAAGAAGAAGCTACACAGTAGTTCAACAATGTTATATGAAGGAGAAGCTACACAGGAGTTCAACAATGTTATATGAAGAAGAAGCTACACAGGAGTTCAACAATGTTATATGAAGAAGAAGCTACACAGGAGTTCAACAATGTTATATGAAGAAGAAGCTACACAGTAGTTCAACAATGTTATATGAAGGAAGAAGCTACACAGGAGTTCAACAATGTTATATGAAGAAGAAGCTACACAGGAGTTCAACAATGTTATATGAAGGAGAAGCTACACAGTAGTTCAACAATGTTATATGAAGGAGAAGCTACAGGAGTTCAACAATGTTATATGAAGAAGAAGCTACACAGTAGTTCAGCAATGTTATATGAAGGAGAAGCTACACAGGAGTTCAACAATGTTATATAAAGGAGAAACTACACAGCAGTTCAGCAATGTTATATGAAGGAGAAGCTACACAGGAGTTCAACAATGTTATATGAAGAAGAAGCTACACAGGAGTTCAACAATGTTATATGAAGAAGAAGCTACACAGGAGTTCAACAATGTTATATGAAGAAGAAACTACACAGTAGTTCAACAATGTTATATGAAGGAGAAGCTACACAGGAGCTCAACAATGTTATATGAAGAAGAAGCTACACAGGAGTTCAACAATGTTATATGAAGAAGAAGCTACACAGTAGTTCAACAATGTTATATAAAGGAGAAGCTACACAGGAGTTCAACAATGTTATATGAAGAAGAAGCTACACAGGAGTTCAACAATGTTATATGAAGAAGAAGCTACACAGGAGTTCAACAATGTTATATGAAGAAGAAGCTACACAGTAGTTCAACAATGTTATATGAAGGAGAAGCTACACAGGAGTTCAACAATGTTATATGAAGAAGAAGCTACACAGGAGTTCAACAATGTTATATGAAGAAGAAGCTACACAGGAGTTCAACAATGTTATATGAAGAAGAAGCTACACAGTAGTTCAACAATGTTATATGAAGGAGAAGCTACACAGGAGTTCAACAATGTTATATGAAGGAGAAGCTACACAGGAGTTCAACAATGTTATATGAAGAAGAAGCTACACAGTAGTTCAACAATGTTATATGAAGGAGAAGCTACACAGGAGTTCAACAATGTTATATGAAGAAGAAGCTACACAGGAGTTCACAGAAAGAGTTCAACAATGTTATATGAAGGAGAAGCTACACAGGAGTTCAACAATGTTATATGAAGAAGAAGCCACAGGAGTTCAACACAGGAGTTCAACAATGTTATATGAAGAAGAAGCTACACAGGAGTTCAACAATGTTATATGAAGAAGAAGCTACACAGGAGTTCAACAATGTTACACAGGGTTCAACAATGAAGAAGAGAAGCTACACAGGAGTTCAACAATGTTATATGAAGGAGAAGCTACACAGGAGTTCAACAATGTTATATGAAGAAGAAGCTACACAGGAGTTCAACAATGTTATATGAAGGAGAAGCTACACAGGAGTTCAACAATGTTATATGAAGAAGAAGCTACACAGGAGTTCAACAATGTTATATGAAGAAGAAGCTGCACAGTAGTTCAACCTATGTTTAATGAAGAAGAAGCTACACGGGATTTCAACAATGTTATAGGAGTTCAACAATGAAGGAGAAGCTACACAGGAGTTCAACAATGTTATATGAAGAGAAGCTACACAGGAGTTCAACAATGTTATATGAAGAAGAAGCTACACAGGAGTTCAACAATGTTATATGAAGAAGAAGCTGAAGAAGAAGCTACACAGGAGTTCACAGTAGTTCAACAATGTTATATGAAGAAGAAGCTACACAGGAGTTCAACAATGTTATATGAAGGAGAAGCTACACAGGAGTTCAACAATGTTATATGAAGAAGAAGCTACACAGGAGTTCAACAATGTTATATGAAGGAGAAGCTACACAGGAGTTCAACAATGTTATATGAAGAAGAAGCTACACAGGAGTTCAACAATGTTATATGAAGAAGAAGCTACACAGTAGTTCAACAATGTTTAATGAAGAAGAAGCTACACAATGATTTCAACAATGTTATATGAAGGAGAAGCTACACAGGAGTTCAACAATGTTATATGAAGAGAGAAGCTACACAGGAGTTCAACAATGTTATATGAAGAAGAAGCTACACAGGAGTTCAACAATGTTATATGAAGAAGAAGAAAGCTACACAGTAGTTCAACAATGTTTAATGAAGAAGAAGCTACACGGGAGTTCAACAATGTTATATGAAGGAGAAGCTACACAGGAGTTCAACAATGTTATATGAAGAAGAAGCTACACAGGAGTTCAACAATGTTATATGAAGAAGAAGCTACACACAGGAGTTCAACAATGTTATATGAAGAAGAAGCTACACGGAGTTCAACAATGTTATATGAAGAAGAAGCTACACAGGAGTTCAGCAATGTTTAATGAAGGAGAAGCTACACAGGAGTTCAACAATGTTTAATGAAGAAGAAGCTACACAAGAGTTCAACAATGATATATGAAGAAGAAGCTACACAGGAGTTCAACAAAGTTTATATGAAGAAGAAGCTACAAAAGAGTTCAACAATGTTATATGAAGAAGAAGCTACAGGAGTTCAACAATGTTTATGAAGAAGAAGCTACACAGGAGTTCAACAATGTTATATGAAGGAGAAGCTACACAGGAGTTCAACAATGTTATATGAAGGAGAAGCTACACAGGGTTTCAACAATGTTATATGAAAGAAGAAGCTACACAGTAGTTCAACAATGTTATATGAAGGAGAAGCTACACAGGAGTTCAACAATGTTCTAAGATGGAGAAGCTACACAGATGTTCAGCAATGTTATATGAAGGAGAAGCTACACAGGAGTTCAACAATGTTATATAAAGGAGAAACTACACAGCAGTTCAGCAATGTTTCATGAAGGAGAAACTACACAGGAGTTCAGCAATGTTATATGAAGAAGAAGCTACACATGAGTTCAACAATGTTATATGAAGAAGAAGCTACACAGGAGTTCAACAATGTTATATGAAGGAGAAGCTACACAGGAGTTCAACAATGTTATATGAAGAAGAAGCTACACAGGAGTTCAACAATGTTATATGAAGAAGAAGCTACACAGTAGTTCAACAATGTTATATGAAGGAGAAGCTACACAGGAGTTCAACAATGTTATATGAAGAAGAAGCTACACAATGTTATATGAAGAAGAAGTACAGAGTTCAACAATGTTATATGAAGAAGAAGCTACACAGGAGTTCAACAATGTTATATGAAGAAGAAGCTACACAGGAGTTCAACAATGTTATATGAAGAACAAGCTACACAAGAGTTCAACAATTTTATATGAAAAAAAAGCTACACAGTAGTTCAACAATGTTATATAGCTACAGGAGTTCAACAATGTTAATGAAGAAGAAGCTACACAGGAGTTCAACAATGTTATATGAAGAAGAAGCTACACAGGAGTTCAACAATGTTATATGAAGAAGAAGCTACACAGGAGTTCAACAATGTTATATGAAGAAGAAGCTACACAGTAGTTCAACAATGTTATATGAAGGAGAAGCTACACAGGAGTTCAACAATGTTATATAAAGGAGAAGCTACACAGGAGCTCAACAATGTTATATGAAGAAGAAGCTACACAGGAGTTCAACAATGTTATATGAAGAAGAAGCTACACAGGAGTTCAACAATGTTATATGAAGAAGAAGCTACACAGGAGTTCAACAATGTTATATGAAGAAGAAGCTACACAGGAGTTCAACAATGTTATATGAAGAAGAAGCTACACAGGAGTTCAACAATGTTATATGAAGAAGAAGCTACACAGGAGTTCAACAATGTTATATGAAGAAGAAGCTACACAGTAGTTCAACAATGTTATATGATGGAGAAGCTACACAGGAGTTCAACAATGTTATATGAAGAAGAAGCTACACAGAGAGTTCAACAATGTTATATGAAGAAGAAGCTACACAGGAGTTCAACAATGTTATATGAAGAAGGAGAAGCTACAAGGAGTTCAACAATGTTATATGAAGAAGAAGCTACACAGGAGTTCAACAATGTTATATGAGAAAACACAGTAGTTCAACAATGTTATATGAAGAAGAAGCTACACAGGAGTTCAACAATGTTATATGAAGAAGAAGCTACACAGGAGTTCAACAATGTTATATGAAGAAGAAAGCTACACAGGAGTTCAACAATGTTATATGAAGAAGAAGCTACACAGGAGTTCAACAATGTTATATGAAGAAGAAGCTACACAGGAGTTCAACAATGTTATATGAAGAAGAAGCTACACAGGAGTTCAACAATGTTATATGAAGAAGAAGCTACACAGGAGTTCAACAATGTTATATGAAGAAGAAGCTACACAGGAGTTCAACAATGTTATATGAAGGAAGAAGCTACACAGGAGTTCAACAATGTTATATGAAGAAGAAGCTACACAGGAGTTCAACAATGTTATATGAAGAAGAAGCTACACAGGAGTTCAACAATGTTATATGAAGAAGAAGCTACACAGGAGTTCAACAATGTTATATGAAGAAGAAGCTACACAGGAGTTCAACAATGTTATATGAAGAAGAAGCTACACAGGAGTTCAACAATGTTATATGAAGAAGAAGCTACACAGGAGTTCAACAATGTTATATGAAGGAGAAGCTACACAGCTACACAGAGTTCAACAATGTTATATGAAGAAGAAGCTACACAGGAGTTCAACAATGTTATATGAAGAAGAAGCTACACAGGAGTTCAACAATGTTATATGAAGGAGAAGCTACACAGGAGTTCAACAATGTTATATGAAGAAGAAGCTACACAGAAGCTACACAAGTTCAACAATGTTATATGAAGGAGAAGCTACACAGGAGTTCAACAATGTTATATGAAGAAGAAGCTACAATGTTATATGAAGGAGAAGCTACACAGTTCAACAATGTTATATGAAGAAGAAGCTACACAGGAGTTCAACAATGTTATATGAAGAAGAAGCTACACAGGAGTTCAACAATGTTATATGAAGAAGAAGCTACACAGGAGTTCAACAATGTTATATGAAGAAGAAGCTACACAGGAGTTCAACAATGTTATATGAAGAAGAAGCTACACAGGAGTTCAACAATGTTATATGAAGAAGAAGCTACACAGGAGTTCAACAAGTTCAGGAGTTCAACAATGTTATATGAAGAAGAAGCTACACTAGTTCAACAATGTTATATGAAGAAAGCTACGGGTTGTGTTAATGTTATATGAAGAAGAGCTACACAGGAGTTCAACAATGTTATATGAAGAAGAAGCTACACAGGAGTTCAACAATGTTATATGAAGAAGAAGCTACACAGGAGTTCAACAATGTTATATGAAGGAGAAGCTACACAGGAGTTCAACAATGTTATATGAAGAAGAAGCTACACAGGAGTTCAACAATGTTATATGAAGAAGAAGCTACACAGTAGTTCAACAATGTTATATGAAGGAGAAGCTACACAGGAGTTCAACAATGTTATATGAAGGAGAAGCTACACAGGAGTTCAACAATGTTATATGAAGAAGAAACTATATGAAGGAGGAGTTCAACAAATGTTATATGAAGGAGAAGCTACACAGGAGTTCAACAGGAAGTTCAACAATGTTATATGAAGAAGAAGCTACACAGGAGTTCAACAATGTTATATGAAGGAGAAGCTACACAGTAGTTCAACAATGTTATATACAAGGAGAAGAAGCTACACAGGAGTTCAACAATGTTATATGAAGGAGAAGCTACACAGGAGTTCAACAATGTTATATGAAGAAGAAGCTACACAGGATCAACAATGTTATATGAAGAAGAAGCTACACAGGAGTTCAACAATGTTATATGAAGGAGAAGCTACACAGGAGTTCAACAATGTTATATGAAGAAGAAGCTACACAGGAGCTCAACAATGTTATATGAAGAAGAATCTACACAGGAGTTCAAGAATGTTATATGAAGAAGAAGCTACACAGGAGTTCAACAATGTTATATGAAGAAGAAGCTACACAGAGTTCAACAATGTTATATGAAGAAGAAGCTACACAGAGTTCAACAATGTTATATGAAGGAGAAGCTACACAGGAGTTCAACAATGTTATATGAAGAAGAAGCTACACAGGAGTTCAACAATGTTATATGAAGGAGAAGCTACACAGGAGTTCAACAATGTTATATGAAGAAGAAGCTACACAGGAGTTCAACAATGTTATATGAAGAAGAAGCTACACAGGAGTTCAACAATGTTATATGAAGAAGAAGCTACACAGGAGTTCAACAATGTTATATGAAGAAGAAGCTACACAGGAGTTCAACAATGTTATATGAAGAAGAAGCTACACAGGAGTTCAACAATGTTATATATGAAGAAGAAGCTACACAGGAGTTCAACAATGTTATATGAAGAAGAAGCTACACAGGAGTTCAACAATGTTATATAAAGAAGAAGCTACACAGGAGTTCAACAATGTTATATGAAGAAGAGAAGCTACACAGGAGTTCAACAATGTTATATGAAGAAGAAGCTTCAAGGGATTTCAACAATGTTATATGAAGAAGAAGCTACACAGGAGTTCAACAATGTTGTATGAAGAAGAAACTACACGTCACTGACAGAATGTTTTCTTTCTCTGCAGGATTCTATATTTAAGTTACACAACAAATTAATTTTTCACATTGTTGGCATTTAATCAGTAGAACCAAATCCACATGTTGGCTATATGACTTGTGAAACCATCATCACAAGTTGGCTGTTTGCCAGTAGAACCATCTTCACATGTTGACTGTTTGACTTGTAAAACTATCATCCTGAAGTTGGCTGTTTTGGCCAGTAGAACCAGCTTCACAGGTTGACTGTTTGACTAGTAAAACTATCATCACAAGTTGGATGTTTGGCCAGTAGAACCAGTTTCACAGGTTGACTGTTTGACTAGTAAAACTATCATCACATGTTGGCTGTTTTGGCCAGTAGAACCAGTTTCACAGGTTGACTGTATGACTAGTAGCCACTATCATCAGAAGTGGGATATTTGGCCAGTAGGACCATCTTAACAGGTTGACTGTTTGACTAGTAAAACTATCATCACAAGTTGGCTGTTTTTTGTCCAGTAGAACCAGCTTCACAGGTTGACTGTTTGACTAGTAAAACTATCATCACAAGTTGGATGTTTTTTGTCAGTAGAACCAGCCTGACAGGTTGAATACTGTTTGACTAGTAAAACTATCATCACAAGTTTGTTGTTTTGCCAGTGTTACCAGTTTCACAGGTTGACTTTGACTAGTAAATCTATCATCTCAAGTTGGCTGTTTTGGCCAGTAGAACCTGTTTCACAAGTTGACTGTTTGACTGAGTAAAACTATCAACACAAGTTGGATGTTTGGTTAGTAGAACCAGTTTCACAGGTTGACGGTTTGACTAGTAAAACTATCATCACCAGTTGGATGTTTGGCCAGTAGAACCAGCTTCACAGGTTGACTATTTGACTAGTAAAACTATCATCACAAGTTGGCTGTTTGGCCAGTAGAACCAGCTTCACAGGTTGACTTTTGACTAGTAAAACTATCATCAACAAGTTGGCTGTTTTGGCCAGTTGAACCTGTTTCACAGGTTGACTGTTTGATTAGTAAACTACTATCATCACAAGTTGGATGTTTGGCCAGTAGAACTATCATCACAAGTTGGATGTTTGGCCAAGTAGAACCAGTTTCACAAGGTTGACATGTTTGACTAGTAAAACTATCATCACAAGTTGGATGTTTGGCCAGTAGAACCAGCTTCACAGGTAGACTGTTTGACTAGTAAAACTATCATCACCAGTTGGATGTTTGGCCAAGTAGAACCAGTTTCACAGGTTGACTGTTTGACTAGTAAAACTATCATCACAAGTTGGATATTTGGCCAGTAGAACCATCTTCACAGGTTGACATGTTTGACTAGTAAAACTATCATCACAAGTTGGCTGTTTTGGCCAGTAGAACCAGTTTCACAGGTTGACTGTTTGACTAGTAACTATCATCACATCATGGCTGTTTGGCCAGTATTACCAGTTTCACAGGTTGACTTTTGACTAGTAAAACTATCATCACATGTTGGCTGTTTTGTCCAAGCAGAACCAGTTTCACAAGGTTGACTTTTGACTAGTAGCACTATCATCACATGTTGGCTGTTTTGGCCAGTATTACCAGTTTCACAGGTTGACTTTTGACTAGTAAAACTATCATCACATGTTGGCTGTTTTGGCCAGTATTACCAGTTTCACAGGTTGACTTTTTGACTAGTAAAACTATCATCTCAAGTTGGTGTTTTGGCCAGTAGAACCAGTTTCACAGGTTGACTGTTTGACTAGTAAAACTATCATCACAAGTTGGATGTTTGACCAGTAAAACCAGCCTCACAGGTTGGCTGTGGTGGTTGTTACAAAGTATTAGACAGAAAATATCTGTCTTAGCACTTGGCAAGGTCCAAGAAAAACATCTGAATTCCTTCTTATTCATAGTTTTTAACCATTTTACTTACTATATGT
Organism: Tachypleus tridentatus; assembly: GCF_004210375.1. NCBI lineage: Eukaryota > Metazoa > Arthropoda > Merostomata > Xiphosura > Limulidae > Tachypleus > Tachypleus tridentatus. The sequence continues at coordinate 1,791,646 of NW_027467777.1, forward strand.
CCAAAACAACTTTATGTGTGTGCACATAAGAGAACATTTTTGTCCTACATTTCATACTTGTTTATCATAAACAATGAAATACCTTTGTGAGGTTTTCAACTGTGTATGTAATATTCAATAAAATACTAAAGTGTCGTTAACTTAAATAAAAGTCATTTTCATTGAATTATATATAATGCGACTTCTTTAAAAATCACTTGGTTCAATATAGGGGTTAAATGGCGTGACAAGGAGATCTTATACTAGCCTTATTATGTTGCTTAAAACAGTCTTGGATCTCAACCTTCGTTATACAACTTGAGTTTCTAGTAGCCGGAGGGAAGATCTAGTGAACTAAAAGTAGAGTGATGACTTAAATATATCAAGACATTCATCATCTATGTGCATTGTAACAGAAATGCATCATCACATATCACATCTTGTTCACTGCCTACAGAGTCAACATATCATATATGTGCTCATTGTCTTTCTTACACCTCACTGCTAGTAATGACTAGACTATCTCTGGACATTCAATAATATGACACTTCAAACTCCAGTCCCTTTCAATACTGGTGTGCAAATAAAATCTGCATGTTATTTGTCTGATATAAAACATGATGTCTCTGTTGTCTACATAATACTGAATGATATAAATGCTTCCCATAAACTACTTGTTTGGACAAATACATTAACAAACTACTTCACTGTCATTCCAAAGTTTCCTTGCTTTATTTGAACCAGTGACCTTAAGTTCACTGGCACCAATATATTTGTCTGTTGATGTGGTTCACCTGATGTTATGCTGTCTTCACTACTTGTTTAAGTTTTCCTTCAAACACCACACAGGCCAACCATTGCGTGCTAACCATTTCCCAGAATATAAGTCACTTTCACGGAGCAGGGTAACTGTAAGTGTAATTGTTTTATAAGTTTGTTTTCTTAATTGCCACAAACTCAGCATTAGACAATGTTGTAACCTGAGAGCGTCCCTCAGGATGTTGCAAAACAGTATTTGTACATTTGTAGAATTTCTGAGGTCATCATCTTATCCATCTACTGTTCTTGCACATGACATTTTATATTTTCATCAAATATTTACAGTTACAATTCATCTGTGGCACAGCAGATAACTTCTGATGGAGATCTAAAGTTGCAACGCATGCAGACCATGAACCGCTTTCAAAACTAATTCATTCTTCCATGGAATGAACCCTGATGCAAGAATCAAGCATATCTGTCAACTCCAAGCTAATCACCACTTGCGATTAATTATGTCTGAATTACTAGCTGAAGCAATGGTCTATAAAAAATAAAGAACTTGAAATTGGCTAGATTTATTTATTTTACTTGTATCAGCTGCAAAGGCTGCTTTACACAATCAAACACATACCATGTTCTCTACTCGATCTATTGATGAACTACCAACCATCCCATTGGCATTCATGGCCTTTACATCCTATTTAATTTCATATTTAGGATGTTTACTATCAACATTTAAATACTGGGAGGAGGGAAAAAGTGGATTTCTAACAAACATTTACCCCAGTCTCACAGTCTTCCATTTTTATATATCTAAAATACAACCAAAGTAGCCACATAGGATGTAAACTTTATGTTAGGGTTAGCTTGAATCATTTTTTTTTAAATTTTCCAAAGTCAAAGGAATTGTTTCACAACAGAAAGCACCAACCATTTAGAACTCTTTTGCATCAAGTTCTTAATGTAACTCTTTTCAAAACAGCTCGATAAAATATTTAACATTTTAGTTTCAAAATAACCTATCACTAAAGTAGAATAAGTTGGAGACCGCTTTTTGCTTCTGTTGAAGTTCCAAAGATTTGTTGGCATATGTGAATTTTATGAACAAAACTAAGTGAATCCGTTGACTTATGGCTCAACACTTATAGGACAACTATAACACAAATTTATATATATATATATATATATTTAAATTATATATACTTTGATTTCTTCATTTACTTTATTAAGCATTTGGAATTTCAGGTGAACACAACACTTTTTTGTTGTTGTTTTTTATTTCTTCGCAAAACTACTCGAGAGACTATCTGCGCTAGCCGTCCCTAATTTAGCAGTTGTAAGACAAGAGGGAAGGCATGCTAGCCATCAACCACCTACCGCCATCTCTTAAGCCACTCTTTTTACCTCAACGAATAGCGGATTGACTGTCACTTTAACGCCCCCACGGCTGAAAGGGCAAGAATGTTTGGTG
>NW_027467777.1:1794357-1840670 GCF_004210375.1 Tachypleus tridentatus
TTATTTGAGTAAGATAGAACTAAGGTTTCTCTCTAACTCGTTATTTGAGTAAGATAGAACTAAGGTTTCTCTCTAACTGGTTATTTGAGTAAGATAGAACTAAGGTTTCTCTCTAACTGGTTATTTGAGTAAGATAGAACTAAGGTTTCTCTCTAACTGGTTATTTGAGTAAGATAGAACTAAGGTTTCTCTCTAACTCGTTATTTGAGTAAGATAGAACTAAGGTTTCTCTCTAACTCGTTATTTGAGTAAGATAGAACTAAGGTTTCTCTCTAACTCGTTATTTGAGTAAGATAGAACTAAGGTTTCTCTCTAACTCGTTATTTGAGTAAGATAGAACTAAGGTTTCTCTCTAACTAAGGTTATTTATTTGAGTAAGATAGAACTAAGGTTTCTCTCTAACTGGTTATTTGAGTAAGATAGAACTAAGGTTTCTCTCTAACTGGTTATTTGAGTAAGATAGAGCTAAGGTTTCTCTCTAACTGGTTATTTGAGTAAGATAGAACTAAGGTTTCTCTCTAACTCTCTATTTGAGTAAGATAGAACTAAGGTTTCTCTCTAACTCGTTATTTGAGTAAGATAGAACTAAGGTTTCTCTCTAACTGGTTATTTGAGTAAGATAGAACTAAGGTTTCTCTCTAACTCGTTATTTGAGTAAGATAGAACTAATGTAACTGGTTATCTCTCTAACTGGTTATTTGAGTAAGATAGAACTAAGGTTTCTCTCTAACTCGTTATTTGAGTAAGATAGAACTAAGGTTTCTCTCTAACTAAGGTTTCTCTCTAACTCGTTATTTGAGTAAGATAGAACTAAGGTTTCTCTCTAACTCGTTATTTGAGTAAGATAGAACTAAGGTTTCTCTCTAACTCGTTATTTGAGTAAGATAGAACTAAGGTTTCTCTCTAACTGGTTATTTGAGTAAGATAGAGCTAAGGTTTCTCTCTAACTGGTTATTTGAGTAAGATAGAACTAAGGTTTCTCTCTAACTCGTTATTTGAGTAAGATAGAACTAAGGTTTCTCTCTAACTGGTTATTTGAGTAAGATAGAACTAAGGTTTCTCTCTAACTCGTTATTTGAGTAAGATAGAACTAAGGTTTCTCTCTAACTCGTTATTTGAGTAAGATAGAACTAAGGTTTCTCTCTAACTCGTTATTTGAGTAAGATAGAACTAAGGTTTCTCTCTAACTCGTTATTTGAGTAAGATAGAACTAAGGTTTCTCTCTAACTGTTATTTGAGTAAGATAGAACTAAGGTTTCTCTCTAACTGGTTATTTGAGTAAGATAGAACTAAGGTTTCTCTCTAACTCGTTATTTGAGTAAGATAGAACTAAGGTTTCTCTCTAACTAAGGTTTCTCTCTAACTGGTTATTTGAGTAAGATAGAACTAAGGTTTCTCTCTAACTGGTTATTTGAGTAAGATAGAACTAAGGTTTCTCTCTAACTCGTTATTTGAGTAAGATAGAACTAAGGTTTCTCTCTAACTGGTTATTTGAGTAAGATAGAACTAAGGTTTCTCTCTAACTGGTTATTTGAGTAAGATAGAACTAAGGTTTCTCTCTAACTGGTTATTTGAGTAAGATAGAACTAAGGTTTCTCTCTAACTGGTTATTTGAGTAAGATAGAACTAAGGTTTCTCTCTAACTGAGTTATTTGAGTAAGATAGAACTAAGGTTTCTCTCTAACTCGTTATTTGAGTAAGATAGAACTAAGGTTTCTCTCTAACTCGTTATTTGAGTAAGATAGAACTAAGGTTTCTCTCTAACTGGTTATTTGAGTAAGATAGAACTAAGGTTTCTCTCTAACTCGTTATTTGAGTAAGATAGAACTAACTCGTTTCTCTAAGATAACTAAGGTTATTTGAGTAAGATAGAACTAAGGTTTCTCTCTAACTGGTTATTTGAGTAAGATAGAACTAAGGTTTCTCTCTAACTCGTTATTTGAGTAAGATAGAACTAAGGTTTCTCTCTAACTCGTTATTTGAGTAAGATAGAACTAAGGTTTCTCTCTAACTCGTTATTTGAGTAAGATAGAACTAAGGTTTCTCTCTAACTGGTTATTTGAGTAAGATAGAACTAAGGTTTCTCTCTAACTGGTTATTTGAGTAAGATAGAACTAAGGTTTCTCTCTAACTGGTTATTTGAGTAAGATAGAACTAAGGTTTCTCTCTAACTCGTTATTTGAGTAAGATAGAACTAAGGTTTCTCTCTAACTGGTTATTTGAGTAAGATAGAACTAAGGTTTCTCTCTAACTATTTGAGTAAGATAGAACTAAGGTTTCTCTCTAACTGGTTATTTGAGTAAGATAGAACTAAGGTTTCTCTCTAACTGGTTATTTGAGTAAGATAGAACTAAGGTTTCTCTCTAACTGGTTATTTGAGTAAGATAGAACTAAGGTTTCTCTCTAACTGGTTATTTGAGTAAGATAGAACTAAGGTTTCTCTAACTGGTTATTTGAGTAAGATAGAACTAAGGTTTCTCTCTAACTCGTTATTTGAGTAAGATAGAACTAAGGTTTCTCTCTAACTGGTTATTTGAGTAAGATAGAACTAAGGTTTCTCTCTAACTCGTTATTTGAGTAAGATAGAACTAAGGTTTCTCTCTAACTCGTTATTTGAGTAAGATAGAACTAAGGTTTCTCTCTAACTCGTTATTTGAGTAAGATAGAACTAAGGTTTCTCTCTAACTGGTTATTTGAGTAAGATAGAACTAAGGTTTCTCTTTAACTCGTTATTTGAGTAAGATAGAACTAAGGTTTCTCTCTAACTCTTTGAGTAAGATAGAACTAAGGTTTCTCTCTAACTCGTTATTTGAGTAAGATAGAACTAAGGTTTCTCTCTAACTCGTTATTTGAGTAAGATAGAACTAAGGTTTCTCTCTAACTCGTTATTTGAGTAAGATAGAACTAAGGTTTCTCTCTAACTCGTTATTTGAGTAAGATAGAACTAAGGTTTCTCTCTAACTCGTTATTTGAGTAAGATAGAACTAAGGTTTCTCTCTAACTCGTTATTTGAGTAAGATAGAACTAAGGTTTCTCTCTAACTCGTTATTTGAGTAAGATAGAACTAAGGTTTCTCTCTAACTCGTTATTTGAGTAAGATAGAACTAAGGTTTCTCTCTAACTCGTTATTTGAGTAAGATAGAACTAAGGTTTCTCTCTAACTGGTTATTTGAGTAAGATAGAGCTAAGGTTTCTCTCTAACTGGTTATTTGAGTAAGATAGAACTAAGGTTTCTCTCTAACTCTCTATTTGAGTAAGATAGAACTAAGGTTTCTCTCTAACTTTATTTGAGTAAGATAGAACTAAGGTTTCTCTCTAACTGGTTATTTGAGTAAGATAGAACTAAGGTTTCTCTCTAACTGGTTATTTGAGTAAGATAGAACTAAGGTTTCTCTCTAACTCGTTATTTGAGTAAGATAGAACTAAGGTTTCTCTCTAACTGGTTATTTGAGTAAGATAGAACTAAGGTTTCTCTCTAACTGGTTATTTGAGTAAGATAGAACTAAGGTTTCTCTCTAACTGGTTATTTGAGTAAGATAGAACTAAGGTTTCTCTCTAACTCGTTATTTGAGTAAGATAGAACTAAGGTTTCTCTCTAACTCGTTATTTGAGTAAGATAGAACTAAGGTTTCTCTCTAACTCGTTATTTGAGTAAGATAGAACTAAGGTTTCTCTCTAACTGGTTATTTGAGTAAGATAGAACTAAGGTTTCTCTCTAACTGGTTATTTGAGTAAGATAGAACTAAGAACTATTTGAGTAAGATAGAACTAAGGTTTCTCTAACTCGTTATTTGAGTAAGATAGAACTAAGGTTTCTCTCTAACTGGTTATTTGAGTAAGATAGAACTAAGGTTTCTCTCTAACTCGTTATTTGAGTAAGATAGAACTAAGGTTTCTCTCTAACTCGTTATTTGAGTAAGATAGAACTAAGGTTTCTCTCTAACTCGTTATTTGAGTAAGATAGAACTAAGGTTTCTCTCTAACTCGTTATTTGAGTAAGATAGAACTAAGGTTTCTCTCTAACTCGTTATTTGAGTAAGATAGAACTAAGGTTTCTCTCTAACTGGTTATTTGAGTAAGATAGAACTAAGGTTTCTCTCTAACTCGTTATTTGAGTAAGATAGAACTAAGGTTTCTCTCTAACTCGTTATTTGAGTAAGATAGAACTAAGGTTTCTCTCTAACTCGTTATTTGAGTAAGATAGAACTAAGGTTTCTCTCTAACTGGTTATTTGAGTAAGATAGAACTAAGGTTTCTCTCTAACTGGTTATTTGAGTAAGATAGAACTAAGGTTTCTCCAACTGGTTATTTGAGTAAGATAGAACTAAGGTTTCTCTCTAACTGGTTATTTGAGTAAGATAGAACTAAGGTTTCTCTCTAACTCGTTATTTGAGTAAGATAGAACTAAGGTTTCTCTCTAACTCGTTATTTGAGTAAGATAGAACTAAGGTTTCTCTCTAACTCGTTATTTGAGTAAGATAGAACTAAGGTTTCTCTCTAACTGGTTATTTGAGTAAGATAGAGCTAAGGTTTCTCTCTAACTGGTTATTTGAGTAAGATAGAACTAAGGTTTCTCTCTAACTCTCTATTTGAGTAAGATAGAACTAAGGTTTCTCTCTAACTGGTTATTTGAGTAAGATAGAACTAAGGTTTCTCTCTAACTGGTTATTTGAGTAAGATAGAACTAAGGTTTCTCTCTAACTCGTTATTTGAGTAAGATAGAACTAAGGTTTCTCTCTAACTGTTATTTGAGTAAGATAGAACTAAGGTTTCTCTCTAACTGGTTATTTGAGTAAGATAGAACTAAGGTTTCTCTCTAACTAAACTAAGGTTTCTCTCTAACTCGTTATTTGAGTAAGATAGAACTAAGGTTTCTCTCTAACTCGTTATTTGAGTAAGATAGAACTAAGGTTTCTCTCTAACTCGTTATTTGAGTAAGATAGAACTAAGGTTTCTCTCTAACTCGTTATTTGAGTAAGATAGAACTAAGGTTTCTCTCTAACTCGTTATTTGAGTAAGATAGAACTAAGGTTTCTCTCTAACTCGTTATTTGAGTAAGATAGAACTAAGGTTTCTCTCTAACTCGTTATTTGAGTAAGATAGAACTAAGGTTTCTCTCTAACTGGTTATTTGAGTAAGATAGAACTAAGGTTTCTCTCTAACTGGTTATTTGAGTAAGATAGAACTAAGGTTTCTCTCTAACTGGTTATTTGAGTAAGATAGAACTAAGGTTTCTCTCTAACTGGTTATTTGAGTAAGATAGAACTAAGGTTTCTCTCTAACTGGTTATTTGAGTAAGATAGAACTAAGGTTTCTCTCTAACTGGTTATTTGAGTAAGATAGAACTAAGGTTTCTCTCTAACTCGTTATTTGAGTAAGATAGAACTAAGGTTTCTCTCTAACTGGTTATTTGAGTAAGATAGAACTAAGGTTTCTCTCTAACTGGTTATTTGAGTAAGATAGAACTAAGGTTTCTCTCTAACTGGTTATTTGAGTAAGATAGAACTAAGGTTTCTCTCTAACTCTCTCTAACTCGTTATTTGAGTAAGATAGAACTAAGGTTTCTCTCTAACTCGTTATTTGAGTAAGATAGAACTAAGGTTTCTCTCTAACTCGTTATTTGAGTAAGATAGAACTAAGTTATTTGTTTCTCTCTAACTCGTTATTTGAGTAAGATAGAACTAAGGTTTCTCTCTAACTCGTTATTTGAGTAAGATAGAACTAAGGTTTCTCTCTAACTCGTTATTTGAGTAAGATAGAACTAAGGTTTCTCTCTAACTGGTTATTTGAGTAAGATAGAACTAAGGTTTCTCTCTAACTGGTTATTTGAGTAAGATAGAACTAAGGTTTCTCTCTAACTGGTTATTTGAGTAAGATAGAACTAAGGTTTCTCTCTAACTGGTTATTTGAGTAAGATAGAACTAAGGTTTCTCTCTAACTCGTTATTTGAGTAAGATAGAACTAAGGTTTCTCTCTAACTCGTTATTTGAGTAAGATAGAACTAAGGTTTCTCTCTAACTCGTTATTTGAGTAAGATAGAACTAAGGTTTCTCTCTAACTCGTTATTTGAGTAAGATAGAACTAAGGTTTCTCTCTAACTCGTTATTTGAGTAAGATAGAACTAAGGTTTCTCTCTCGTTATTTGAGTAAGATAGAACTAAGGTTTCTCTCTAACTTTATTTGAGTAAGATAGAACTAAGGTTTCTCTCTAACTGGTTATTTGAGTAAGATAGAACTAAGGTTTCTCTCTAACTGGTTATTTGAGTAAGATAGAACTAAGGTTTCTCTCTAACTGGTTATTTGAGTAAGATAGAACTAAGGTTTCTCTCTAACTGGTTATTTGAGTAAGATAGAACTAAGGTTTCTCTCTAACTTTCTATTTGAGTAAGATAGAACTAAGGTTTCTCTCTAACTGGTTATTTGAGTAAGATAGAACTAAGGTTTCTCTCTAACTGGTTATTTGAGTAAGATAGAACTAAGGTTTCTCTCTAACTCGTTATTTGAGTAAGATAGAACTAAGGTTTCTCTCTAACTCGTTATTTGAGTAAGATAGAACTAAGGTTTCTCTCTAACTCGTTATTTGAGTAAGATAGAACTAATGTTTCTCTCTAACTCGTTATTTGAGTAAGATAGAACTAAGGTTTCTCTCTAACTCGTTATTTGAGTAAGATAGAACTAAGGTTTCTCTCTAACTCGTTATTTGAGTAAGATAGAACTAAGGTTTCTCTCTAACTCGTTATTTGAGTAAGATAGAACTAAGGTTTCTCTCTAACTCGTTATTTGAGTAAGATAGAACTAAGGTTTCTCTCTAACTCGTTATTTGAGTAAGATAGAACTAAGGTTTCTCTCTAACTCGTTATTTGAGTAAGATAGAACTAAGGTTTCTCTCTAACTCGTTATTTGAGTAAGATAGAACTAAGGTTTCTCTCTAACTCGTTATTTGAGTAAGATAGAACTAAGGTTTCTCTCTATTTGAGTAAGATAGAACTAAGGTTATTTGAGTAAGATAGAACTAAGGTTTCTCTCTAACTGGTTATTTGAGTAAGATAGAACTAAGGTTTCTCTCTAACTCGTTATTTGAGTAAGATAGAACTAAGGTTTCTCTCTAACTCGTTATTTGAGTAAGATAGAACTAAGGTTTCTCTCTAACTCGTTATTTGAGTAAGATAGAACTAAGGTTTCTCTCTAACTGGTTATTTGAGTAAGATAGAACTAAGGTTTCTCTCTAACTTTCTATTTGAGTAAGATAGAACTAAGGTTTCTCTCTAACTGGTTATTTGAGTAAGATAGAACTAAGGTTTCTCTCTAACTGGTTATTTGAGTAAGATAGAACTAGAAACTAAGGTTTCTCTCTAACTGGTTATTTGAGTAAGATAGAACTAATGTTTCTCTCTAACTGGTTATTTGAGTAAGATAGAACTAAGGTTTCTCTCTAACTGGTTATTTGAGTAAGATAGAACTAAGGTTTCTCTCTAACTCGTTATTTGAGTAAGATAGAACTAATGTTTCTCTCTAACTCGTTATTTGAGTAAGATAGAACTAAGGTTTCTCTCTAACTATTTGAGTAAGATAGAACTAAGGTTTCTCTCTAACTGGTTATTTGAGTAAGATAGAACTAAGGTTTCTCTCTAACTCGTTATTTGAGTAAGATAGAACTAAGGTTTCTCTCTAACTGGTTATTTGAGTAAGATAGAACTAAGGTTTCTCTCTAACTCGTTATTTGAGTAAGATAGAACTAAGGTTTCTCTCTAACTCGTTATTTGAGTAAGATAGAACTAAGGTTTCTCTCTAACTCGTTATTTGAGTAAGATAGAACTAAGGTTTCTCTCTAACTCGTTATTTGAGTAAGATAGAACTAAGGTTTCTCTCTAACTGGTTATTTGAGTAAGATAGAACTAAGGTTTCTCTCTCTAACTGGTTATTTGAGTAAGATAGAACTAAGGTTTCTCTCTAACTTTTGAGTAAGATAGAACTAAGGTTTCTCTCTAACTCGTTATTTGAGTAAGATAGAACTAAGGTTTCTCTCTAACTGGTTATTTGAGTAAGATAGAACTAAGGTTTCTCTCTAACTCGTTATTTGAGTAAGATAGAACTAAGGTTTCTCTCTCTCTAACTGGTTATTTGAGTAAGATAGAACTAAGGTTTCTCTCTAACTCGTTATTTGAGTAAGATAGAACTAAGTTTCTCTCTAACTCGTTATTTGAGTAAGATAGAACTAAGGTTTCTCTCTAACTCGTTATTTGAGTAAGATAGAACTAAGTTTCTCTCTAACTCGTTATTTGAGTAAGATAGAACTAAGGTTTCTCTCTAACTCGTTATTTGAGTAAGATAGAACTAAGGTTTCTCTCTAACTCGTTATTTGAGTAAGATAGAACTAAGGTTTCTCTCTAACTCGTTATTTGAGTAAGATAGAACTAAGGTTTCTCTCTAACTGGTTATTTGAGTAAGATAGAACTAAGGTTTCTCTCTAACTCGTTATTTGAGTAAGATAGAACTAAGGTTTCTCTCTAACTCGTTATTTGAGTAAGATAGAACTAAGGTTTCTCTCTAACTGGTTATTTGAGTAAGATAGAACTAAGGTTTCTCTCTAACTGATTTGAGTAAGATAGAACTAAGGTTTCTCTCTAACTGAGTTATTATTTGAGTCAGATAGAACTAAGGTTTCTCTCTAACTGGTTATTTGAGTAAGATAGAACTAAGGTTTCTCCAACTGGTTATTTGAGTAAGATAGAACTAAGGTTTCTCTCTAACTGGTTATTTGAGTAAGATAGAACTAAGGTTTCTCTCTAACTGGTTATTTGAGTAAGATAGAACTAAGGTTTCTCTCTAACTGGTTATTTGAGTAAGATAGAACTAAGGTTTCTCTCTAACTGGTTATTTGAGTAAGATAGAACTAAGGTTTCTCTCTAACTGGTTATTTGAGTAAGATAGAACTAAGGTTTCTCTCTAACTCGTTATTTGAGTAAGATAGAACTAAGGTTTCTCTCTAACTCGTTATTTGAGTAAGATAGAACTAAGGTTTCTCTCTAACTCGTTATTTGAGTAAGATAGAACTAAGGTTTCTCTCTTTTATTTGAGTAAGATAGAACTAAGGTTTCTCTCTAACTCGTTATTTGAGTAAGATAGAACTAAGGTTTCTCTCTAACTCGTTATTTGAGTAAGATAGAACTAAGGTTTCTCTCTAACTCGTTATTTGAGTAAGATAGAACTAAGGTTTCTCTCTAACTCGTTATTTGAGTAAGATAGAACTAAGGTTTCTCTCTAACTCGTTATTTGAGTAAGATAGAACTAAGGTTTCTCTCTAACTCGTTATTTGAGTAAGATAGAACTAAGGTTTCTCTCTAACTCGTTATTTGAGTAAGATAGAACTAAGGTTTCTCTCTAACTGGTTATTTGAGTAAGATAGAACTAAGGTTTCTCTCTAACTCGTTATTTGAGTAAGATAGAACTAAGGTTTCTCTCTAACTCGTTATTTGAGTAAGATAGAACTAAGGTTTCTCTCTAACTGGTTATTTGAGTAAGATAGAACTAAGGTTTCTCTCTAACTCGTTATTTGAGTAAGATAGAACTAAGGTTTCTCTCTAACTGGTTATTTGAGTAAGATAGAACTAAGGTTTCTCTCTAACTGGTTATTTGAGTAAGATAGAACTAAGGTTTCTCTCTAACTGGTTATTTGAGTAAGATAGAACTAAGGTTTCTCTCTAACTGATTTGAGTAAGATAGAACTAAGGTTTCTCTCTAACTGGTTATTTGAGTAAGATAGAACTAAGGTTTCTCTCTAACTGGTTATTTGAGTAAGATAGAACTAAGGTTTCTCTCTAACTGGTTATTTGAGTAAGATAGAACTAATGTTTCTCTCTAACTGGTTATTTGAGTAAGATAGAACTAATGTTTCTCTCTAACTCGTTATTTGAGTAAGATAGAACTAAGGTTTCTCTCTAACTTTATTTGAGTAAGATAGAACTAATGTTTCTCTCTAACTCGTTATTTGAGTAAGATAGAACTAAGGTTTCTCTCTAACTCGTTATTTGAGTAAGATAGAACTAAGGTTTCTCTCTAACTCGTTATTTGAGTAAGATAGAACTCTCTAACTCGTTATTTGAGTAAGATAGAACTAAGGTTTCTCTCTAACTAAGATTTGAGTAAGATAGAACTAAGGTTTCTCTCAAACTCGTTATTTGAGTAAGATAGAACTAAGGTTTCTCTCTAACTCGTTATTTGAGTAAGATAGAACTAAGGTTTCTCTCTAACTGGTTATTTGAGTAAGATAGAGCTAAGGTTTCTCTCTAACTGGTTATTTGAGTAAGATAGAACTAAGGTTTCTCTCTAACTCGTTATTTGAGTAAGATAGAACTAAGGTTTCTCTCTAACTTTATTTGAGTAAGATAGAACTAAGGTTTCTCTCTAACTCGTTATTTGAGTAAGATAGAACTAAGGTTTCTCTCTAACTGGTTATTTGAGTAAGATAGAACTAAGGTTTCTCTCTAACTGGTTATTTGAGTAAGATAGAACTAAGGTTTCTCTCTAACTGGTTATTTGAGTAAGATAGAACTAAGGTTTCTCTCTAACTCGTTATTTGAGTAAGATAGAACTAAGGTTTCTCTCTAACTCGTTATTTGAGTAAGATAGAACTAAGGTTTCTCTCTAACTATTTGAGTAAGATAGAACTAAGGTTTCTCTCTAACTGGTTATTTGAGTAAGATAGAACTAAGGTTTCTCTCTAACTGGTTATTTGAGTAAGATAGAACTAAGGTTTCTCTCTAACTCGTTATTTGAGTAAGATAGAACTAAGGTTTCTCTCTAACTCGTTATTTGAGTAAGATAGAACTAAGGTTTCTCTCTAACTGGTTATTTGAGTAAGATAGAACTAAGGTTTCTCTCTAACTGGTTATTTGAGTAAGATAGAACTAAGGTTTCTCTCTAACTGGTTATTTGAGTAAGATAGAACTAAGGTTTCTCTCTAACTCGTTATTTGAGTAAGATAGAACTAAGGTTTCTCTCTAACTCGTTATTTGAGTAAGATAGAACTAAGGTTTCTCTCTAACTGGTTATTTGAGTAAGATAGAACTAAGGTTTCTCTCTAACTCGTTATTTGAGTAAGATAGAACTAACTCGTTTTTGAGTCTAGAACTAACTCGTTATTTGAGTAAGATAGAACTAAGGTTTCTCTCTAACTCGTTATTTGAGTAAGATAGAACTAAGGTTTCTCTCTAACTCGTTATTTGAGTAACTCGTTGTTTCTCTCTAACTGGTTATTTGAGTAAGATAGAACTAAGGTTTCTCTCTAACTCGTTATTTGAGTAAGATAGAACTAATGTTTCTCTCTAACTCGTTATTTGAGTAAGATAGAACTAAGGTTTCTCTCTAACTGGTTATTTGAGTAAGATAGAACTAAGGTTTCTCTCTAACTGGTTATTTGAGTAAGATAGAACTAAGGTTTCTCTCTAACTGGTTATTTGAGTAAGATAGAACTAAGGTTTCTCTCTAACTGGAGTAAGATAGAACTAAGGTTTCTCTCTATTTATTTGAGTAAGATAGAACTAAGGTTTCTCTCTAACTGGTTATTTGAGTAAGATAGAACTAAGGTTTCTCTCTAACTCGTTATTTGAGTAAGATAGAACTAAGGTTTCTCTCTAACTCGTTATTTGAGTAAGATAGAACTAATGTTACTTTCTAACTCGTTATTTGAGTAAGATAGAACTAAGGTTTCTATATAATTGGTTATTTGAGTAAGATAGAGCTAAGTTTTCTCTCTAACTGGTTATTTGAGTAAGATAGAACTAAGGTTTCTCTCTAACTGGTTATTTGAGTAAGATAGAACTAAGGTTTCTCTCTAACTGGTTATTTGAGTAAGATAGAACTAAGGTTTCTCTCTAACTGGTTATTTGAGTAAGATAGAACTAAGGTTTCTCTCTAACTGGTTATTTGAGTAAGATAGAACTAAGGTTTCTCTCTAACTGGTTATTTGAGTAAGATAGAACTAAGGTTTCTCTCTAACTCGTTATTTGAGTAAGATAGAACTAAGGTTTCTCTCTAACTGGTTATTTGAGTAAGATAGAAAGGTTTCTCTCTAACTCTTACTAAGGTTATTTTGAGTAAGATAGAACTAAGGTTTCTCTCTAACTGGTTATTTGAGTAAGATAGAACTAAGGTTTCTCTCTAACTGGTTATTTGAGTAAGATAGAACTAAGTAAGATAGAACTAAGGTTTCTCTCTAACTCGTTTCTCTCTAACTGGTTATTTGAGTAAGATAGAACTAAGGTTTCTCTCTAACTGGTTATTTGAGTAAGATAGAACTAATGGTTTCTCTCTAACTCGTTATTTGAGTAAGATAGAACTAAGGTTTCTCTCTAACTCGTTATTTGAGTAAGATAGAACTAAGGTTTCTCTCTAACTCGTTATTTGAGTAAGATAGAACTAAGGTTTCTCTCTAACTCGTTATTTGAGTAAGATAGAACTAAGGTTTCTCTCTAACTGGTTATTTGAGTAAGATAGAACTAAGGTTTCTCTCTATTTGAGTAAGATAGAACTAATGTTTCTCTCTCTAACTCGTTATTTGAGTAAGATAGAACTAAGGTTTCTCTCTAACTCGTTATTTGAGTAAGATAGAACTAAGGTTTCTCTAACTAACTAAGGTTTCGTTATTTGAGTAAGATAGAACTAAGGTTTCTCTCTAACTCGTTATTTGAGTAAGATAGAACTAAGGTTTCTCTCTAAATTTCTATTTGAGTAAGATAGAACTAAGGTTTCTCTCTAACTCGTTATTTGAGTAAGATAGAACTAATGTTTCTCTCTAACTCGTTATTTGAGTAAGATAGAACTAAGGTTTCTCTCTAACTGGTTATTTGAGTAAGATAGAACTAAGGTTTCTCTCTAACTGGTTATTTGAGTAAGATAGAACTAAGGTTTCTCTCTAACTGGTTATTTGAGTAAGATAGAACTAAGGTTTCTCTCTAACTGGTTATTTGAGTAAGATAGAACTAAGGTTTCTCTCTAACTGGTTATTTGAGTAAGATAGAACTATTTGAGTAAGATAGAACTAAGGTCTCTCTAACTCGTTATTTGAGTAAGATAGAACTAAGGTTTCTCTCTAACTGATTTGAGTAAGATAGAACTAAGGTTTCTCTCTAACTGGTTATTTGAGTAAGATAGAACTAAGGTTTCTCTCTAACTGGTTATTTGAGTAAGATAGAACTAAGGTTTCTCTCTAACTGGTTATTTGAGTAAGATAGAACTAAGGTTTCTCTCTAACTCGTTATTTGAGTAAGATAGAACTAAGGTTTCTCTCTAACTGGTTATTTGAGTAAGATAGAACTAATGTTTCTCTCTAACTCGTTATTTGAGTAAGATAGAACTAAGGTTTCTCTCTAACTCGTTATTTGAGTAAGATAGAACTAAGGTTTCTCTCTAACTCGTTATTTGAGTAAGATAGAACTAAGGTTTCTCTCTAACTCGTTATTTGAGTAAGATAGAACTAAGGTTTCTCTCTAACTCGTTATTTGAGTAAGATAGAACTAAGGTTTCTCTCTAACTGGTTATTTGAGTAAGATAGAACTAAGGTTTCTCTCTAACTCGTTATTTGAGTAAGATAGAACTAAGGTTTCTCTCTAACTGGTTATTTGAGTAAGATAGAACTAAGGTTTCTCTCTAACTGGTTATTTGAGTAAGATAGAACTAAGGTTTCTCTCTAACTGGTTATTTGAGTAAGATAGAACTAAGGTTTCTCTCTAACTTTCTATTTGAGTAAGATAGAACTAAGGTTTCTCTCTAACTCGTTATTTGAGTAAGATAGAACTAAGGTTTCTCTCTAACTCGTTATTTGAGTAAGATAGAACTAAGGTTTCTCTCTAACTGGTTATTTGAGTAAGATAGAACTAAGGTTTCTCTCTAACTGGTTATTTGAGTAAGATAGAACTAAGGTTTCTCTCTAACTGGTTATTTGAGTAAGATAGAACTAAGGTTTCTCTCTAACTCGTTATTTGAGTAAGATAGAACTAAGGTTTCTCTCTAACTCGTTATTTGAGTAAGATAGAACTAAGGTTTCTCTCTAACTGGTTATTTGAGTAAGATAGAACTAAGATAGTTTCTCTCTAACTGGTTATTTGAGTAAGATAGAACTAAGGTTTCTCTCTAACTCGTTATTTGAGTAAGATAGAACTAAGGTTTCTCTCTAACTCGTTATTTGAGTAAGATAGAACTAAGGTTTCTCTCTAACTCGTTATTTGAGTAAGATAGAACTAAGGTTTCTCTCTAACTCGTTATTTGAGTAAGATAGAACTAAGGTTTCTCTCTAACTCGTTATTTGAGTAAGATAGAACTAAGGTTTCTCTCTAACTGGTTATTTGAGTAAGATAGAACTAAGGTTTCTCTCTAACTGGTTATTTGAGTAAGATAGAACTAAGGTTTCTCTCTAACTGGTTATTTGAGTAAGATAGAACTAAGGTTTCTCTCTAACTAAGTAAGATAGAACTAAGGTTTCTCTCTAACTGGTTATTTGAGTAAGATAGAACTAAGGTTTCTCTCTAACTCGTTATTTGAGTAAGATAGAACTAAGGTTTCTCTCTAACTGGTTATTTGAGTAAGATAGAACTAAGGTTTCTCTCTAACTGGTTATTTGAGTAAGATAGAACTAAGGTTTCTCTCTAACTCGTTATTTGAGTAAGATAGAACTAAGGTTTCTCTCTAACTGGTTATTTGAGTAAGATAGAACTAATGTTTCTCTCTAACTCGTTATTTGAGTAAGATAGAACTAAGGTTTCTCTAACTAACTAAGGTTTCTCTCTAACTCGTTATTTGAGTAAGATAGAACTAAGGTTTCTCTCTAACTCGTTATTTGAGTAAGATAGAACTAAGGTTTCTCTCTAACTCGTTATTTGAGTAAGATAGAACTAAGGTTTCTCTCTAACTGGTTATTTGAGTAAGATAGAACTAAGGTTTCTCTCTAACTCGTTATTTGAGTAAGATAGAACTAAGGTTTCTCTGAGTAAGATAGAACTAAGGTTTCTCTCTAACTCGTTATTTGAGTAAGATAGAACTAAGGTTTCTCTCTAACTCGTTATTTGAGTAAGATAGAACTAAGGTTTCTCTCTAACTCGTTATTTGAGTAAGATAGAACTAAGGTTTCTCTCTAACTCGTTATTTGAGTAAGATAGAACTAAGGTTTCTCTCTAACTGGTTATTTGAGTAAGATAGAACTAAGGTTTCTCTCTAACTCGTTATTTGAGTAAGATAGAACTAAGGTTTCTCTCTAACTCGTTATTTGAGTAAGATAGAACTAAGGTTTCTCTCTAACTCGTTATTTGAGTAAGATAGAACTAAGGTTTCTCTCTAACTCGTTATTTGAGTAAGATAGAACTAAGGTTTCTCTCTAACTGGTTATTTGAGTAAGATAGAACTAAGGTTTCTCTCTAACTCGTTATTTGAGTAAGATAGAACTAAGGTTTCTCTCTAACTGGTTATTTGAGTAAGATAGAACTAAGGTTTCTCTCTAACTGGTTATTTGAGTAAGATAGAACTAAGGTTTCTCTCTAACTGGTTATTTGAGTAAGATAGAACTAAGGTTTCTCTCTAACTGGTTATTTGAGTAAGATAGAACTAAGGTTTCTCTCTAACTGGTTATTTGAGTAAGATAGAACTAAGGTTTCTCTCTAACTGGTTATTTGAGTAAGATAGAACTAAGGTTTCTCTCTAACTGGTTATTTGAGTAAGATAGAACTAAGGTTTCTCTCTAACTGGTTATTTGAGTAAGATAGAACTAAGGTTTCTCTCTAACTCGTTATTTGAGTAAGATAGAACTAAGGTTTCTCTCTAACTCGTTATTTGAGTAAGATAGAACTAAACTCGTTTCTCTCTAACTGGTTATTTGAGTAAGATAGAACTAATGTTTCTCTCTAACTCGTTATTTGAGTAAGATAGAACTAAGGTTTCTCTCTAACTCGTTATTTGAGTAAGATAGAACTAAGGTTTCTCTCTAACTCGTTATTTGAGTAAGATAGAACTAAGGTTTCTCTCTAACTGGTTATTTGAGTAAGATAGAACTAAGGTTTCTCTCTAACTCTCTAACTCGTTATTTGAGTAAGATAGAACTAAGGTTTCTCTCTAACTCGTTATTTGAGTAAGATAGAACTAAGGTTTCTCTCTAACTGGTTATTTGAGTAAGATAGAACTAAGGTTTCTCTCTAACTGGTTATTTGAGTAAGATAGAACTAAGGTAACTGGTTTCTAAGGTTTCTCTCTAACTGGTTATTTGAGTAAGATAGAACTAAGGTTTCTCTCTAACTGGTTATTTGAGTAAGATAGAACTAAGGTTTCTCTCTAACTGGTTATTTGAGTAAGATAGAACTAAGGTTTCTCTCTAACTGGTTATTTGAGTAAGATAGAACTAAGGTTTCTCTCTAACTGGTTATTTGAGTAAGATAGAACTAAGGTTTCTCTCTAACTGGTTATTTGAGTAAGATAGAACTAAGGTTTCTCTCTAACTCGTTATTTGAGTAAGATAGAACTAAGGTTTCTCTCTAACTGGTTATTTGAGTAAGATAGAACTAAGGTTTCTCTCTAACTGGTTATTTGAGTAAGATAGAACTAAGGTTTCTCTCTAACTCGTTATTTGAGTAAGATAGAACTAAGGTTTCTCTCTAACTCGTTATTTGAGTAAGATAGAACTAATGTTTCTCTCTAACTCGTTATTTGAGTAAGATAGAACTAAGGTTTCTCTCTAACTCGTTATTTGAGTAAGATAGAACTAATGTTTCTCTCTAACTAAGGTTTCTTATTTGAGTAAGATAGAACTAAGGTTTCTCTCTAACTCGTTATTTGAGTAAGATAGAACTAAGGTTTCTCTAACTCGTTATTTGAGTAAGATAGAACTAAGGTTTCTCTCTAACTCGTTATTTGAGTAAGATAGAACTAAGGTTTCTCTCTAACTAACTCGTTATTTGAGTAAGATAGAACTAAGGTTTCTCTCTAACTCGTTATTTGAGTAAGATAGAACTAAGGTTTCTCTCTAACTGGTTATTTGAGTAAGATAGAACTAAGGTTTCTCTCTAACTCGTTATTTGAGTAAGATAGAACTAAGGTTTCTCTCTAACTCGTTATTTGAGTAAGATAGAACTAAGGTTTCTCTCTAACTAAGATAGAACGTTATTTGAGTAAGATAGAACTAAGGTTTCTCTCTAACTCGTTATTTGAGTAAGATAGAACTAAGGTTTCTCTCTAACTGGTTATTTGAGTAAGATAGAACTAAGGTTTCTCTCTAACTGGTTATTTGAGTAAGATAGAACTAAGGTTTCTCTCTAACTGGTTATTTGAGTAAGATAGAACTAAGGTTTCTCTCTAACTCGTTATTTGAGTAAGATAGAACTAAGGTTTCTCTCTAACTCGTTATTTGAGTAAGATAGAACTAAGGTTTCTCTCTAACTGGTTATTTGAGTAAGATAGAACTCTCTAACTGGTTATTTGAAGGTTTCTCTCTAACTGGTTATTTGAGTAAGATAGAACTAAGGTTTCTCTCTAACTGGTTATTTGAGTAAGATAGAACTAAGGTTTCTCTCTAACTGGTTATTTGAGTAAGATAGAACTAAGGTTTCTCTCTAACTGGTTATTTGAGTAAGATAGAACTAAGGTTTCTCTCTAACTGGTTATTTGAGTAAGATAGAACTAAGGTTTCTCTCTAACTGGTTATTTGAGTAAGATAGAACTAAGGTTTCTCTCTAACTGGTTATTTGAGTAAGATAGAACTAAGGTTTCTCTCTAACTGGTTATTTGAGTAAGATAGAACTAATGTTTCTCTCTAACTCGTTATTTGAGTAAGATAGAACTAAGGTTTCTCTCTAACTCGTTATTTGAGTAAGATAGAACTAAGGTTTCTCTCTAACTCGTTATTTGAGTAAGATAGAACTAAGGTTTCTCTCTAACTCGTTATTTGAGTAAGATAGAACTAAGGTTTCTCTCTAACTGGTTATTTGAGTAACTAATGGTTCTCTCTAACTCGTTATTTGAGTAAGATAGAACTAAGGTTTCTCTCTAACTCGTTATTTGAGTAAGATAGAACTAAGGTTTCTCTCTAACTCGTTATTTGAGTAAGATAGAACTAAGGTTTCTCTCTAACTCGTTATTTGAGTAAGATAGAACTAAGGTTTCTCTCTAACTCGTTATTTGAGTAAGATAGAACTCTCTCTAACTCGTTATTTGAGTAAGATAGAACTAAGGTTTCTCTAACTTTATTTGAGTAAGATAGAACTAAGGTTTCTCTCTAACTGGTTATTTGAGTAAGATAGAACTAAGGTTTCTCTTTAACTCGTTATTTGAGTAAGATAGAACTAAGGTTTCTCTCTAACTGGTTATTTGAGTAAGATAGAACTAATGTTTCTCTCTAACTCGTTATTTGAGTAAGATAGAACTAAGGTTTCTCTCTAACTCGTTATTTGAGTAAGATAGAACTAAGGTTTCTCTCTAACTCGTTATTTGAGTAAGATAGAACTAAGGTTTCTCTCTAACTCGTTATTTGAGTAAGATAGAACTAAGGTTTCTCTCTCTAAGGTTAAGTAAGATAGAACTAAGGTTTCTCTCTAACTGAGTAAGATAGAACTAAGGTTTCTCTCTAACTCGTTATTTGAGTAAGATAGAACTAAGGTTTCTCTCTAACTCGTTATTTGAGTAAGATAGAACTAAGGTTTCTCTCTAACTCTAAGTTATTTGAGTAAGATAGAACTAAGGTTTCTCTCTAACTGGTTATTTGAGTAAGATAGAACTAAGGTTTCTCTCTAACTCGTTATTTGAGTAAGATAGAACTAAGGTTTCTCTCTAACTCGTTAACTCTCTAACTCGTTATTTGAGTAAGATAGAACTAACTCGTTTCTCTCTAACTCGTTATTTGAGTAAGATAGAACTAAGGTTTCTCTCTAACTCGTTATTTGAGTAAGATAGAACTAATTTTCTCTCTAACTCGTTATTTGAGTAAGATAGAACTAAGGTTTCTCTCTAACTATTTGAGTAAGATAGAACTAAGGTTTCTCTCTAACTGGTTATTTGAGTAAGATAGAACTAAGGTTTCTCTCTAACTCGTTATTTGAGTAAGATAGAACTAAGGTTTCTCTCTAACTGGTTATTTGAGTAAGATAGAACTAAGGTTTCTCTCTAACTCGTTATTTGAGTAAGATAGAACTAAGGTTTCTCTCTAACTCGTTATTTGAGTAAGATAGAACTAAGGTTTCTCTCTAACTGGTTATTTGAGTAAGATAGAACTAAGGTTTCTCTCTAACTGGTTATTTGAGTAAGATAGAACTAAGGTTTCTCTCTAACTCGTTATTTGAGTAAGATAGAACTAAGGTTTCTCTCTAACTCGTTATTTGAGTAAGATAGAACTAAGGTTTCTCTCTAACTCGTTATTTGAGTAAGATAGAACTAAGGTTTCTCTCTAACTCGTTATTTGAGTAAGATAAGAACTATTTGAGTAAGATAGAACTAAGGTTTCTCTCTAACTGGTTATTTGAGTAAGATAGAACTAAGGTTTCTCTCTAACTGGTTATTTGAGTAAGATAGAACTAAGGTTTCTCTCTAACTGGTTATTTGAGTAAGATAGAACTAAGGTTTCTCTCTAACTGGTTATTTGAGTAAGATAGAACTAAGGTTTCTCTCTAACTGGTTATTTGAGTAAGATAGAACTAAGGTTTCTCTCTAACTGGTTATTTGAGTAAGATAGAACTAAGGTTTCTCTCTAACTCGTTATTTGAGTAAGATAGAACTAAGGTTTCTCTCTAACTCGTTATTTGAGTAAGATAGAACTAAGGTTTCTCTCTAACTGGTTATTTGAGTAAGATAGAACTAAGGTTTCTCTCTAACTCGTTATTTGAGTAAGATAGAACTAAGGTTTCTCTCTAACTCGTTATTTGAGTAAGATAGAACTAAGGTTTCTCTCTAACTCGTTATTTGAGTAAGATAGAACTAAGGTTTCTCTCTAACTGGTTATTTGAGTAAGATAGAACTAAGGTTTCTCTCTAACTGGTTATTTGAGTAAGATAGAACTAAGGTTTCTCTCTAACTGGTTATTTGAGTAAGATAGAACTAAGGTTTCTCTCTAACTGGTTATTTGAGTAAGATAGAACTAAGGTTTCTCTCTAACTGGTTATTTGAGTAAGATAGAACTAAGGTTTCTCTCTAACTGGTTATTTGAGTAAGATAGAACTAAGGTTTCTCTCTAACTGGTTATTTGAGTAAGATAGAACTAAGGTTTCTCTCTAACTGGTTATTTGAGTAAGATAGAACTAAGGTTTCTCTCTAACTCGTTATTTGAGTAAGATAGAACTAAGGTTTCTCTCTAACTCGTTATTTGAGTAAGATAGAACTAAGAAACTATTTGAGTAAGATAGAACTAAGGTTTCTCTCTAACTCGTTATTTGAGTAAGATAGAACTAAGGTTTCTCTCTAACTCGTTATTTGAGTAAGATAGAACTAAGGTTTCTCTCTAACTCGTTATTTGAGTAAGATAGAACTAAGGTTTCTCTCTAACTCGTTATTTGAGTAAGATAGAACTAAGGTTTCTCTCTAACTTTATTTGAGTAAGATAGAACTAAGGTTTCTCTCTAACTCGTTATTTGAGTAAGATAGAACTAAGGTTTCTCTCTAACTGGTTATTTGAGTAAGATAGAACTAAGGTTTCTCTCTAACTGTTATTTGAGTAAGATAGAACTAAGGTTTCTCTCTAACTCGTTATTTGAGTAAGATAGAACTAAGGTTTCTCTCTAACTCGTTATTTGAGTAAGATAGAACTAAGGTTTCTCTCTAACTCGTTATTTGAGTAAGATAGAACTAAGGTTTCTCTCTAACTCTCTCTAACTCGTTATTTGAGTAAGATAGAACTAAGGTTTCTCTCTAACTGGTTATTTGAGTAAGATAGAACTAAGGTTTCTCTCTAACTTTATTTGAGTAAGATAGAACTAAGGTTTCTCTCTAACTGGTTATTTGAGTAAGATAGAGCTAAGGTTTCTCTCTAACTGGTTATTTGAGTAAGATAGAACTAAGGTTTCTCTCTAACTGGTTATTTGAGTAAGATAGAACTAAGGTTTCTCTCTAACTGGTTATTTGAGTAAGATAGAACTAAGGTTTCTCTCTAACTCGTTATTTGAGTAAGATAGAACTAAGGTTTCTCTATAACTGGTTATTTGAGTAAGATAGAACTAATGTTTCTCTCTAACTCGTTATTTGAGTAAGATAGAACTAATGTTTCTCTCTAACTCGTTATTTGAGTAAGATAGAACTAATATTTCTCTCTAACTCGTTATTTGAGTAAGATAGAACTAAGGTTTCTCTCTAACTCGTTATTTGAGTAAGATAGAACTAAGGTTTCTCTCTAACTCGTTATTTGAGTAAGATAGAACTAAGGTTTCTCTCTAACTCGTTATTTGAGTAAGATAGAACTAAGGTTTCTCTCTAACTCGTTATTTGAGTAAGATAGAACTAAGGTTTCTCTCTAACTCGTTATTTGAGTAAGATAGAACTAAGGTTTCTCTCTAACTCTCTAACTCGTTATTTGAGTAAGATAGAACTAAGGTTTCTCTCTAACTGGTTATTTGAGTAAGATAGAACTAAGGTTTCTCTCTAACTGAGTTTGAGTAAGATAGAACTAAGGTTTCTCTCTAACTGGTTATTTGAGTAAGATAGAACTAAGGTTTCTCTCTAACTGGTTATTTGAGTAAGATAGAACTAAGGTTTCTCTCTAACTCGTTATTTGAGTAAGATAGAACTAAGGTTTCTCTCTAACTGGTTATTTGAGTAAGATAGAACTAAGGTTTCTCTCTAACTGGTTATTTGAGTAAGATAGAACTAAGGTTTCTCTCTAACTGGTTATTTGAGTAAGATAGAACTCTCTAACTGGTTATTTGAGTAAGATAGAACTAAGGTTTCTCTCTAACTGGTTATTTGAGTAAGATAGAACTAAGGTTTCTCTCTAACTGGTTATTTGAGTAAGATAGAACTAAGGTTTCTCTAACTCTCTCTAACTGGTTATTTGAGTAAGATAGAACTAAGGTTTCTCTCTAACTGGTTAACTCTCTCTAACTCGTTATTTGAGTAAGATAGAACTAAGTTTCTCTCTAACTCGTTATTTGAGTAAGATAGAACTCTCTAACTCGTTATTTGAGTAAGATAGAACTAATGTTTCTCTCTAACTCGTTATTTGAGTAAGATAGAACTAAGGTTTCTCTCTAACTCGTTATTTGAGTAAGATAGAACTAAGGTTTCTCTCTAACTCGTTATTTGAGTAAGATAGAACTAAGGTTTCTCTCTAACTCGTTATTTGAGTAAGATAGAACTAAGGTTTCTCTCTAACTCGTTATTTGAGTAAGATAGAACTAAGGTTTCTCTCTAACTCGTTATTTGAGTAAGATAGAACTAAGGTTTCTCTCTAACTCGTTATTTGAGTAAGATAGAACTAAGGTTTCTCTCTAACTCGTTATTTGAGTAAGATAGAACTAAGGTTTCTCTCTAACTCGTTATTTGAGTAAGATAGAACTAAGGTTTCTCTCTAACTGGTTATTTGAGTAAGATAGAACTAAGGTTTCTCTCTAACTGGTTATTTGAGTAAGATAGAACTAAGGTTTCTCTCTAACTCGTTATTTGAGTAAGATAGAACTAAACTAAGTTTCTCTCTAACTCGTTATTTGAGTAAGATAGAACTAAGGTTTCTCTCTAACTGGTTATTTGAGTAAGATAGAACTAAGGTTTCTCTCTAACTCGTTATTTGAGTAAGATAGAACTAATGGTTTCTCTCTAACTCGTTATTTGAGTAAGATAGAACTAAGGTTTCTCTCTAACTCGTTATTTGAGTAAGATAGAACTAAGGTTTCTCTCTAACTGGTTATTTGAGTAAGATAGAACTAAGGTTTCTCTCTAACTGGTTATTTGAGTAAGATAGAACTAAGGTTTCTCTCTAACTGGTTATTTGAGTAAGATAGAACTAAGGTTTCTCTCTAACTGGTTATTTGAGTAAGATAGAACTAAGGTTTCTCTCTAACTGGTTATTTGAGTAAGATAGAACTAAGGTTTCTCTCTAACTGGTTATTTGAGTAAGATAGAACTAAGGTTTCTCCAACTGGTTATTTGAGTAAGATAGAACTAAGGTTTCTCTCTAACTGGTTATTTGAGTAAGATAGAACTAAGGTTTCTCTCTAACTGGTTATTTGAGTAAGATAGAACTAATGTTTCTCTCTAACTGTTATTTGAGTAAGATAGAACTAAGGTTTCTCTCTAACTGGTTATTTGAGTAAGATAGAACTAAGGTTTCTCTCTAACTGGTTATTTGAGTAAGATAGAACTAATGTTTCTCTCTAACTCGTTATTTGAGTAAGATAGAACTAATGTTTCTCTCTAACTCGTTATTTGAGTAAGATAGAACTAAGGTTTCTCTCTAACTCGTTATTTGAGTAAGATAGAACTAAGGTTTCTCTCTAACTCGTTATTTGAGTAAGATAGAACTAAGGTTTCTCTCTAACTCGTTATTTGAGTAAGATAGAACTAAGGTTTCTCTCTAACTAAGGTTTCGTCTAACTTTATTTGAGTAAGATAGAACTAAGGTTTCTCTCTAACTCGTTATTTGAGTAAGATAGAACTAAGGTTTCTCTCTAACTGGTTATTTGAGTAAGATAGAACTAAGGTTTCTCTCTAACTCTAACTCGTTATTTGAGTAAGATAGAACTAAGGTTTCTCTCTAACTCGTTATTTGAGTAAGATAGAACTAAGGTTTCTCTCTAACTCGTTATTTGAGTAAGATAGAACTAAGGTTTCTCTCTAACTGGTTATTTGAGTAAGATAGAACTAAGGTTTCTCTAACTGGTTATTTGAGTAAGATAGAACTAAGGTTTCTCTCTAACTCGTTATTTGAGTAAGATAGAACTAAGGTTTCTCTCTAACTCGTTATTTGAGTAAGATAGAACTAAGGTTTCTCTCTAACTCGTTATTTGAGTAAGATAGAACTAAGGTTTCTCTCTAACTCGTTATTTGAGTAAGATAGAACTAAGGTTTCTCTCTAACTCGTTATTTGAGTAAGATAGAACTAAACTAAGGTTTCTCTAACTCGTTATTTGAGTAAGATAGAACTAAGGTTTCTCTCTAACTCGTTATTTGAGTAAGATAGAACTAAGGTTTCTCTCTAACTCGTTATTTGAGTAAGATAGAACTAAGGTTTCTCTCTAACTAAGGTTATTTGAGTAAGATAGAACTAAGGTTTCTCTCTAACTCGTTATTTGAGTAAGATAGAACTAAGGTTTCTCTCTAACTGGTTATTTGAGTAAGATAGAACTAAGGTTTCTCTCTAACTGGTTATTTGAGTAAGATAGAACTAAGGTTTCTCTCTAACTGGTTATTTGAGTAAGATAGAACTAAGGTTTCTCTCTAACTGGTTATTTGAGTAAGATAGAACTAAGGTTTCTCTCTAACTGGTTATTTGAGTAAGATAGAACTAAGGTTTCTCTCTAACTGGATATTTGAGTAAGATAGAACTAATGTTTCTCTTTAACTGGTTATTTGAGTAAGATAGAACTAAGGTTTCTCTCTAACTGGTTATTTGAGTAAGATAGAACTAAGGTTTCTCTCTAACTCGTTATTTGAGTAAGATAGAACTAAGGTTTCTCTCTAACTGGTTATTTGAGTAAGATAGAACTAAGGTTTCTCTCTAACTCTAACTTATTTGAGTAAGATAGAACTAAGGTTTCTCTCTAACTGGTTATTTGAGTAAGATAGAACTAATGTTTCTCTCTAACTCGTTATTTGAGTAAGATAGAACTAAGGTTTCTCTCTAACTCGTTATTTGAGTAAGATAGAACTAATATTTCTCTCTAACTGGTTATTTGAGTAAGATAGAACTAATGTGTCTCTCTAACTGGTTATTTGAGTAAGATAGAACTAAGGTTTCTCTCTAACTCGTTATTTGAGTAAGATAGAACTAAGGTTTCTCTCTAACTCGTTATTTGAGTAAGATAGAACTAACTCGGTTTCTCTCTAACTCTCTAACTCGTTATTTGAGTAAGATAGAACTAAGGTTTCTCTCTAACTCGTTATTTGAGTAAGATAGAACTAAGGTTTCTCTCTAACTCGTTATTTGAGTAAGATAGAACTAAGGTTTCTCTCTAACTCGTTATTTGAGTAAGATAGAACTAAGGTTTCTCTCTAACTATTTGAGTAAGATAGAACTAAGGTTTCTCTCTAACTGGTTATTTGAGTAAGATAGAACTAAGGTTTCTCTCTAACTGGTTATTTGAGTAAGATAGAACTAAGGTTTCTCTCTAACTGGTTATTTGAGTAAGATAGAACTAAGGTTTCTCTCTAACTGGTTATTTGAGTAAGATAGAACTAAGGTTTCTCTCTTAACTAAGGTTATTTGAGTAAGATAGAACTAAGGTTTCTCTCTAACTCGTTATTTGAGTAAGATAGAACTAAGGTTTCTCTAACTGGTTATTTGAGTAAGATAGAACTAAGGTTTCTCTCTAACTCGTTATTTGAGTAAGATAGAACTAAGGTTTCTCTCTAACTCGTTATTTGAGTAAGATAGAACTAAGGTTTCTCTCTAACTCGTTATTTGAGTAAGATAGAACTAAGGTTTCTCTCTAACTGGTTATTTGAGTAAGATAGAACTAAGGTTTCTCTCTAACTCGTTATTTGAGTAAGATAGAACTAAGGTTTCTCTCTAACTCGTTATTTGAGTAAGATAGAACTAAGGTTTCTCTCTAACTCGTTATTTGAGTAAGATAGAACTAAGGTTTCTCTCTAACTCGTTATTTGAGTAAGATAGAACTAAGGTTTCTCTCTACTGGTTATTTGAGTAAGATAGAACTAAGGTTTCTCTCTAACTGGTTATTTGAGTAAGATAGAACTAAGGTTTCTCTCTAACTCGTTATTTGAGTAAGATAGAACTAAGGTTTCTCTCTAACTGGTTATTTGAGTAAGATAGAACTAAGGTTTCTCTCTAACTGGTTATTTGAGTAAGATAGAACTAAGGTTTCTCTCTAACTGGTTATTTGAGTAAGATAGAACTAAGGTTTCTCTCTAACTCGTTATTTGAGTAAGATAGAACTAAGGTTCTCTCTTAACTAACTGATAGAAGATAGAACTAAGGTTTCTCTCTAACTCGTTATTTGAGTAAGATAGAACTAAGGTTTCTCTCTAACTCGTTATTTGAGTAAGATAGAACTAAGGTTTCTCTCTAACTCTTTATTTGAGTAAGATAGAACTAAGGTTTCTCTCTAACTCGTTATTTGAGTAAGATAGAACTAAGGTTTCTCTCTAACTCGTTATTTGAGTAAGATAGAACTAATGTTTCTCTCTAACTCGTTATTTGAGTAAGATAGAACTAAGGTTTCTCTCTAACTCGTTATTTGAGTAAGATAGAACTAAGGTTTCTCTCTAACTCGTTATTTGAGTAAGATAGAACTAAGGTTTCTCTCTAACTCGTTATTTGAGTAAGATAGAACTAAGTTTCTCTCTAACTCGTTATTTGAGTAAGATAGAACTAAGGTTTCTCTCTAACTCGTTATTTGAGTAAGATAGAACTAAGGTTTCTCTCTAACTCGTTATTTGAGTAAGATAGAACTAAGGTTTCTCTCTAACTCGTTATTTGAGTAAGATAGAACTAAGGTTTCTCTCTAACTCGTTATTTGAGTAAGATAGAACTAAGAGTTTCTCTCTAACTGGTTATTTGAGTAAGATAGAACTAAGGTTTCTCTCTAACTGGTTATTTGAGTAAGATAGAACTAAGGTTTCTCTCTAACTGGTTATTTGAGTAAGATAGAACTAAGGTTTCTCTCTAACTGGTTATTTGAGTAAGATAGAACTAAGGTTTCTCTCTAACTCTAAGGTTTCTCTCTAACTGGTTATTTGAGTAAGATAGAACTAAGTTTCTCTCTAACTCGTTATTTGAGTAAGATAGAACTAAGGTTTCTCTCTAACTCGTTATTTGAGTAAGATAGAACTAAGGTTTCTCTCTAACTGGTTATTTGAGTAAGATAGAACTAAGGTTTCTCTCTAACTCGTTATTTGAGTAAGATAGAACTAAGGTTTCTCTCTAACTGGTTATTTGAGTAAGATAGAACTAAGGTTTCTCTCTAACTGGTTATTTGAGTAAGATAGAACTAAGGTTTCTCTCTAACTGGTTATTTGAGTAAGATAGAACTAAGGTTTCTCTCTCTCTAACTGGTTATTTGAGTAAGATAGAACTAAGGTTTCTCTCTAACTGGTTATTTGAGTAAGATAGAACTAAGGTTTCTCTCTAACTCGTTATTTGAGTAAGATAGAACTAAGGTTTCTCTCTAACTCGTTATTTGAGTAAGATAGAACTAAGGTTTCTCTCTAACTCGTTATTTGAGTAAGATAGAACTAAGGTTTCTCTCTAACTCGTTATTTGAGTAAGATAGAACTAAGGTTTCTCTCTAACTCGTTATTTGAGTAAGATAGAACTAAGGTTTCTCTCTAACTGGTTATTTGAGTAAGATAGAACTAAGGTTTCTCTCTAACTCGTTATTTGAGTAAGATAGAACTAAGGTTTCTCTCTAACTCGTTATTTGAGTAAGATAGAACTAAGGTTTCTCTCTAACTCGTTATTTGAGTAAGATAGAACTAACTCGTTTCTCTCTAACTCGTTATTTGAGTAAGATAGAACTAAGGTTTCTCTCTAACTGGTTATTTGAGTAAGATAGAACTAAGGTTTCTCTCTAACTCGTTATTTGAGTAAGATAGAACTAAGGTTTCTCTCTAACTCGTTATTTGAGTAAGATAGAACTAAGGTTTCTCTCTAACTAAGTAAGATAGAACTAAGGTTTCTCTCTAACTGGTTATTTGAGTAAGATAGAACTAAGGTTTCTCTCTAACTGGTTATTTGAGTAAGATAGAACTAAGGTTTCTCTCTATCTAACTGGTTATTTGAGTAAGATAGAACTAAGGTTTCTCTCTAACTCGTTATTTGAGTAAGATAGAACTAAGGTTTCTCTCTAACTCGTTATTTGAGTAAGATAGAACTAAGGTTTCTCTCTAACTCGTTATTTGAGTAAGATAGAACTAAGGTTTCTCTCTAACTCGTTATTTGAGTAAGATAGAACTAAGGTTTCTCTCTAACTGGTTATTTGAGTAAGATAGAACTAAGGTTTCTCTCTAACTCGTTATTTGAGTAAGATAGAACTAAGGTTTCTCTAACTGGTTATTTGAGTAAGATAGAACTAAGGTTTCTCTCTAACTGGTTATTTGAGTAAGATAGAACTAAGGTTTCTCTCTAACTGGTTATTTGAGTAAGATAGAACTAAGTTTCTCTCTAACTTTATTTGAGTAAGATAGAACTAAGGTTTCTCTCTAACTGGTTATTTGAGTAAGATAGAACTAAGGTTTCTCTCTAACTCGTTATTTGAGTAAGATAGAACTAAGGTTTCTCTCTAACTGGTTATTTGAGTAAGATAGAACTAACTTTCTCTCTAACTGGTTATTTGAGTAAGATAGAACTAATGTTTCTCTCTAACTTTATTTGAGTAAGATAGAACTAAGGTTTCTCTCTAACTAAGATAGAACTATTTGAGTAAGATAGAACTAAGGTTTCTCTCTAACTCGTTATTTGAGTAAGATAGAACTAAGGTTTCTCTCTAACTCTCTAAGGTTTCTCTCTAACTCGTTATTTGAGTAAGATAGAACTAAGGTTTCTCTCTAACTAAGGTTTCTCTTATTTGAGTAAGATAGAACTAAGGTTTCTCTCTAACTCGTTATTTGAGTAAGATAGAACTAAGGTTTCTCTCTAACTCGTTATTTGAGTAAGATAGAACTAAGGTTTCTCTCTAACTCGTTATTTGAGTAAGATAGAACTAAGGTTTCTCTCTAACTCGTTATTTGAGTAAGATAGAACTAAGGTTTCTCTCTAACTCGTTATTTGAGTAAGATAGAACTAAGGTTATTTGAGTAAGATAGAACTAAGGTTTCTCTCTAACTGGTTATTTGAGTAAGATAGAACTAAGGTTTCTCTCTAACTGGTTATTTGAGTAAGATAGAACTAAGGTTTCTCTCTAACTGGTTATTTGAGTAAGATAGAACTAAGGTTTCTCTCTAACTGGTTATTTGAGTAAGATAGAACTAAGGTTTCTCTCTAACTCGTTATTTGAGTAAGATAGAACTAAGGTTTCTCTCTAACTCGTTATTTGAGTAAGATAGAACTAAGGTTTCTCTCTAACTCGTTATTTGAGTAAGATAGAACTAAGGTTTCTCTCTAACTGGTTATTTGAGTAAGATAGAACTAAGGTTTCTCTCTAACTGGTTATTTGAGTAAGATAGAACTAAGGTTTCTCTCTAACTGGTTATTTGAGTAAGATAGAACTAAGGTTTCTCTCTATTTATTTGAGTAAGATAGAACTAAGGTTTCTCTCTAACTGGTTATTTGAGTAAGATAGAACTAAGGTTTCTCTCTAACTGATTTGAGTAAGATAGAACTAAGGTTTCTCTCTAACTCTTATTTGAGTAAGATAGAACTAAGGTTTCTCTCTAACTCGTTATTTGAGTAAGATAGAACTAAGGTTTCTCTCTAACTCGTTAAGTAAGTTTTTCTCTCTAACTCGTTATTTGAGTAAGATAGAACTAAGGTTTCTCTCTAACTCGTTATTTGAGTAAGATAGAACTAAGGTTTCTCTCTAACTCGTTATTTGAGTAAGATAGAACTAAGGTTTCTCTCTAACTGGTTATTTGAGTAAGATAGAACTAAGGTTTCTCTCTAACTCGTTATTTGAGTAAGATAGAACTAAGGTTTCTCTCTAACTGGTTATTTGAGTAAGATAGAACTAAGGTTTCTCTCTAACTCGTTATTTGAGTAAGATAGAACTAAGGTTTCTCTCTAACTCGTTATTTGAGTAAGATAGAACTAAGAGTTTGAGTAAGATAGAACTAAGGTTTCTCTCTAACTCGTTATTTGAGTAAGATAGAACTAAGGTTTCTCTCTAACTCGTTATTTGAGTAAGATAGAACTAAGGTTTCTCTCTAACTCTTATTTTATTTGAGTAAGATAGAACTAAGGTTTCTCTCTAACTCGTTATTTGAGTAAGATAGAACTAAGGTTTCTCTCTAACTCGTTATTTGAGTAAGATAGAACTAAGGTTTCTCTCTAACTCGTTATTTGAGTAAGATAGAACTAAGGTTTCTCTCTAACTCGTTATTTGAGTAAGATAGAACTAAGGTTTCTCTCTAACTCGTTATTTGAGTAAGATAGAACTAAGGTTTCTCTCTAACTCGTTATTTGAGTAAGATAGAACTAAGGTTTCTCTCTAACTCGTTATTTGAGTAAGATAGAACTAAGGTTTCTCTCTAACTCGTTATTTGAGTAAGATAGAACTAATATTTCTCTCTAACTCGTTATTTGAGTAAGATAGAACTAAGGTTTCTCTCTAACTGGTTATTTGAGTAAGATAGAACTAAGGTTTCTCTCTAACTCGTTATTTGAGTAAGATAGAACTAAGGTTTCTCTCTAACTCGTTATTTGAGTAAGATAGAACTAAGGTTTCTCTCTAACTCGTTATTTGAGTAAGATAGAACTAAGGTTTCTCTCTAACTCGTTATTTGAGTAAGATAGAACTAAGGTTTCTCTCTAACTCGTTATTTGAGTAAGATAGAACTAAGGTTTCTCTCTAACTGGTTATTTGAGTAAGATAGAACTAAGGTTTCTCTCTAACTGGTTATTTGAGTAAGATAGAACTAAGGTTTCTCTCTAACTGGTTATTTGAGTAAGATAGAACTAAGGTTTCTCTCTAACTGGTTATTTGAGTAAGATAGAACTAAGGTTTCTCTCTAACTCGTTATTTGAGTAAGATAGAACTAAGGTTTCTCTCTAACTGGTTATTTGAGTAAGATAGAACTAAGGTTTCTCTCTAACTGGTTATTTGAGTAAGATAGAACTAAGGTTTCTCTCTAACTGGTTATTTGAGTAAGATAGAACTAAGGTTTCTCTCTAACTAAGATAGAACTAATGTTATTTGAGTAAGATAGAACTAAGGTTTCTCTCTAACTCGTTATTTGAGTTATTTGAGTAAGATAGAACTAAGGTTTCTCTCTAACTCGTTATTTGAGTAAGATAGAACTAAGGTTTCTCTCTAACTCGTTATTTGAGTAAGATAGAACTAAGGTTTCTCTCTAACTCGTTATTTGAGTAAGATAGAACTAAGGTTTCTCTCTAACTCGTTATTTGAGTAAGATAGAACTAAGGTTTCTCTCTAACTCGTTATTTGAGTAAGATAGAACTAACTAACTCGTTATTTGAGTAAGATAGAACTAAGTTATTTGAGTAAGATAGAACTAAGGTTTCTCTCTAACTCGTTATTTGAGTAAGATAGAACTAAGGTTTCTCTCTAACTGGTTATTTGAGTAAGATAGAACTAAGGTTTCTCTCTAACTCGTTATTTGAGTAAGATAGAACTAAGGTTTCTCTCTAACTGGTTATTTGAGTAAGATAGAACTAATGTTTCTCTCTAACTCGTTATTTGAGTAAGATAGAACTAAGGTTTCTCTCTAACTCGTTATTTGAGTAAGATAGAACTAAGGTTTCTCTCTAACTAAGGTTATTTGAGTAAGATAGAACTAAGGTTTCTCTCTAACTCGTTATTTGAGTAAGATAGAACTAAGGTTTCTCTCTAACTGGTTATTTGAGTAAGATAGAACTAAGGTTTCTCTCTAACTCGTTATTTGAGTAAGATAGAACTAAGGTTTCTCTCTAACTCGTTATTTGAGTAAGATAGAACTAAGGTTTCTCTCTAACTCGTTATTTGAGTAAGATAGAACTAAGGTTTCTCTCTAACTGGTTATTTGAGTAAGATAGACCTAAGGTTTCTCTCTAACTGGTTATTTGAGTAAGATAGAACTAAGGTTTCTCTCTAACTGGTTATTTGAGTAAGATAGAACTAAGGTTTCTCTCTAACTGGTTATTTGAGTTAGAACTCTCTAACTCGTTATTTGAGTAAGATAGAACTAAGGTTTCTCTCTAACTCGTTATTTGAGTAAGATAGAACTAAGTAAGATTAAGGTTTCTCTCTAACTCGTTATTTGAGTAAGATAGAACTAAGGTTTCTCTCTAACTTTATTTGAGTAAGATAGAACTAAGGTTTCTCTCTAACTGGTTATTTGAGTAAGATAGAACTAAGTTTCTCTCTAACTGATTTGAGTAAGATAGAACTAAGGTTTCTCTCTAACTCGTTATTTGAGTAAGATAGAACTAAGGTTTCTCTCTAACTCGTTATTTGAGTAAGATAGAACTAAGGTTTCTCTCTAACTCGTTATTTGAGTAAGATAGAACTAAGGTTTCTCTCTAACTGGTTATTTGAGTAAGATAGAACTAAAGATAGAACTTTTCTCTCTAACTGGTTATTTGAGTAAGATAGAACTAAGGTTTCTCTCTAACTGGTTATTTGAGTAAGATAGAACTAAGGTTTCTCTCTAACTGGTTATTTGAGTAAGATAGAACTAAGGTTTCTCTCTAACTCGTTATTTGAGTAAGATAGAACTAAGGTTTCTCTCTAACTCGTTATTTGAGTAAGATAGAACTAAGGTTTCTCTCTAACTCGTTATTTGAGTAAGATAGAACTAAGGTTTCTCTCTAACTCGTTATTTGAGTAAGATAGAACTAAGTTTCTCTCTAACTCGTTATTTGAGTAAGATAGAACTAAGGTTTCTCTCTAACTGGTTATTTGAGTAAGATAGAACTAAGGTTTCTCTCTAACTCGTTATTTGAGTAAGATAGAACTAAGGTTTCTCTCTAACTCGTTATTTGAGTAAGATAGAACTAAGGTTTCTCTCTAACTCGTTATTTGAGTAAGATAGAACTAAGGTTTCTCTCTAACTGGTTATTTGAGTAAGATAGAACTAAGGTTTCTCTCTAACTGGTTATTTGAGTAAGATAGAACTAAGGTTAACTTTATTTGAGTAAGATAGAACTAAGGTTTCTCTCTAACTGGTTATTTGAGTAAGATAGAACTAAGGTTTCTCTCTAACTGGTTATTTGAGTAAGATAGAACTAAGGTTTCTCTCTAACTGGTTATTTGAGTAAGATAGAACTAAGGTTTCTCTCTAACTGGTTATTTGAGTAAGTTTTTCTCTCTAACTGGTTATTTGAGTAAGATAGAACTAAGGTTTCTCTCTAACTGGTTATTTGAGTAAGATAGAACTAAGGTTTCTCTCTAACTGGTTATTTGAGTAAGATAGAACTAAGGTTTCTCTCTAACTGGTTATTTGAGTAAGATAGAACTAAGGTTTCTCTCTAACTCGTTATTTGAGTAAGATAGAACTAAGGTTTCTCTCTAACTGGTTATTTGAGTAAGATAGAACTAAGGTTTCTCTCTAACTCGTTATTTGAGTAAGATAGAACTAAGGTTTCTCTCTAACTCGTTATTTGAGTAAGATAGAACTAAGGTTTCTCTCTAACTGGTTATTTGAGTAAGATAGAACTAAGGTTTCTCTCTAACTGGTTATTTGAGTAAGATAGAACTAAGGTTTCTCTCTAACTGGTTATTTGAGTAAGATAGAACTAAGGTTTCTCTAACTAACTCGTTATTTGAGTAAGATAGAACTAAGGTTTCTCTCTAACTCGTTATTTGAGTAAGATAGAACTAAGGTTTCTCTCTTAAGTAAGATAGAACTAATGTTATTTGTTAGAACTAAGGTTTCTCTCTAACTCTCTCTAACTGTTATTTGAGTAAGATAGAACTAAGGTTTCTCTCTAACTCGTTATTTGAGTAAGATAGAACTAAGGTTTCTCTCTAACTGGTTATTTGAGTAAGATAGAACTAAGGTTTCTCTCTAACTCGTTATTTGAGTAAGATAGAACTAAGGTTTCTCTCTAACTTTATTTGAG
Organism: Tachypleus tridentatus; assembly: GCF_004210375.1. Lineage (NCBI taxonomy): Eukaryota > Metazoa > Arthropoda > Merostomata > Xiphosura > Limulidae > Tachypleus > Tachypleus tridentatus. The sequence continues at coordinate 1,828,199 of NW_027467777.1, forward strand.
TAAGATAGAACTAAGGTTTCTCTCTAACTGGTTATTTGAGTAAGATAGAACTAAGGTTTCTCTCTAACTGGTTATTTGAGTAAGATAGAACTAAGGTTTCTCTCTAACTCGTTATTTGAGTAAGATAGAACTAAGGTTTCTCTCTAACTGGTTATTTGAGTAAGATAGAACTAATGTTTCTCTCTAACTCGTTATTTGAGTAAGATAGAACTAAGGTTTCTCTCTAACTGGTTATTTGAGTAAGATAGAACTAAGGTTTCTCTCTAACTCGTTATTTGAGTAAGATAGAACTAAGGTTTCTCTCTAACTGGTTATTTGAGTAAGATAGAACTAAGGTTTATCTCTAACTGATAGAACTATTTGAGTAAGATAGAACTAAGGTTTCTCTCTAACTGGTTATTTGAGTAAGATAGAACTAAGGTTTCTCTCTAACTCGTTATTTGAGTAAGATAGAACTAAGGTTTCTCTCTAACTTATTTGAGTAAGTTATTTGAGTATTTGAGTAGAACTAAGGTTTCTCTCTAACTCGTTATTTGAGTAAGATAGAACTAAGGTTTCTCTCTAATTGGTTATTTGAGTAAGATAGAACTAAGGTTTCTCTCTAACTGGTTATTTGAGTAAGATAGAACTAAGGTTTCTCTCTAACTGGTTATTTGAGTAAGATAGAACTAAGGTTTCTCTCTAACAGTATGTTCTGTTTTCCCTATCAGTGTAAGAGTATGTTCTGTTTTCCCTATCAGTGTAAGAGTATGTTCTGTTTTCCCTATCAGTGTAAGAGTATGTTCTGTTTTCCCTATCAGTGTAAGAGTATGTTCTGTTTTCCCTATCAGTGTAAGAGTATGTTCTGTTTTCCCTATCAGTGTAAGAGTATGTTCTGTTTTCCCTATCAGTGTAAGAGTATGTTCTGTTTTCCCTATCAGTGTAAGAGTATGTTCTGTTTTCCCTATCAGTGTAAGAGTATGTTCTGTTTTCCCTATCAGTGTAAGAGTATGTTCTGTTTTCCCTATCAGTGTAAGAGTATGTTCTGTTTTCCCTATCAGTGTAAGAGTATGTTCTGTTTTCCCTATCAGTGTAAGAGTATGTTCTGTTTTCCCTATCAGTGTAAGAGTATGTTCTGTTTTCCCTATCAGTGTAAGAGTATGTTCTGTTTTCCCTATCAGTGTAAGAGTATGTTCTGTTTTCCCTATCAGTGTAAGAGTATGTTCTGTTTTCCCTATCAGTGTAAGAGTATGTTCTGTTTTCCCTATCAGTGTAAGAGTATGTTCTGTTTTCCCTATCAGTGTAAGAGTATGTTCTGTTTTCCCTATCAGTGTAAGAGTATGTTCTGTTTTCCCTATCAGTGTAAGAGTATGTTCTGTTTTCCCTATCAGTGTAAGAGTATGTTCTGTTTTCCCTATCAGTGTAAGAGTATGTTCTGTTTTCCCTATCAGTGTAAGAGTATGTTCTGTTTTCCCTATCAGTGTAAGAGTATGTTCTGTTTTCCCTATCAGTGTAAGAGTATGTTCTGTTTTCCCTATCAGTGTAAGAGTATGTTCTGTTTTCCCTGTCAGTGTAAGAGTATGTTCTGTTTTCCCTGTCAGTGTAAGAGTATGTTCTGTTTTCCCTATCAGTGTAAGAGTATGTTCTGTTTTCCCTATCAGTGTAAGAGTATGTTCTGTTTTCCCTATCAGTGTAAGAGTATGTTCTGTTTTCCCTATCAGTGTAAGAGTATGTTCTGTTTTCCCTATCAGTGTAAGAGTATGTTCTGTTTTCCCTATCAGTGTAAGAGTATGTTCTGTTTTCCCTATCAGTGTAAGAGTATGTTCTGTTTTCCCTATCAGTGTAAGAGTATGTTCTGTTTTCCCTATCAGTGTAAGAGTATGTTCTGTTTTCCCTATCAGTGTAAGAGTATGTTCTGTTTTCCCTATCAGTGTAAGAGTATGTTCTGTTTTCCCTATCAGTGTAAGAGTATGTTCTGTTTTCCCTATCAGTGTAAGAGTATGTTCTGTTTTCCCTATCAGTGTAAGAGTATGTTCTGTTTTCCCTATCAGTGTAAGAGTATGTTCTGTTTTCCCTATCAGTGTAAGAGTATGTTCTGTTTTCCCTATCAGTGTAAGAGTATGTTCTGTTAAGAGTATGTTCTGTTTTCCCTATCAGTGTAAGTGTATGTTCTGTTTTCCCTATCAGTGTAAGAGTATGTTCTGTTTTCCCTATCAGTGTAAGAGTATGTTCTGTTTTCCCTATCAGTGTAAGAGTATGTTCTGTTTTCCCTATCAGTGTAAGAGTATGTTCTGTTTTCCCTATCAGTGTAAGAGTATGTATGTTCTGTTTTCCCTATCAGTGTAAGAGTATGTTCTGTTTTCCCTATCAGTGTAAGAGTATGTTCTGTTTTCCCTATCAGTGTAAGAGTATGTTCTGTTTTCCCTATCAGTGTAAGAGTATGTTCTGTTTTCCCTATCAGTGTAAGAGTATGTTCTGTTTTCCCTATCAGTGTAAGAGTATGTTCTGTTTTCCCTATCAGTGTAAGAGTATGTTCTGTTTTCCCTATCAGTGTAAGAGTATGTTCTGTTTTCCCTATCAGTGTAAGAGTATGTTCTGTTTTCCCTATCAGTGTAAGAGTATGTTCTGTTTTCCCTATCAGTGTAAGAGTATGTTCTGTTTTCCCTATCAGTGTAAGAGTATGTTCTGTTTTCCCTATCAGTGTAAGAGTATGTTCTGTTTTCCCTATCAGTGTAAGAGTATGTTCTGTTTTCCCTATCAGTGTAAGAGTATGTTCTGTTTTCCCTATCAGTGTAAGAGTATGTTCTGTTTTCCCTATCAGTGTAAGAGTATGTTCTGTTTTCCCTATCAGTGTAAGAGTATGTTCTGTTTTCCCTATCAGTGTAAGAGTATGTTCTGTTTTCCCTATCAGTGTAAGAGTATGTTCTGTTTTCCCTATCAGTGTAAGAGTATGTTCTGTTTTCCCTATCAGTGTAAGAGTATGTTCTGTTTTCCCTATCAGTGTAAGAGTATGTTCTGTTTTCCCTATCAGTGTAAGAGTATGTTCTGTTTTCCCTATCAGTGTAAGAGTATGTTCTGTTTTCCCTATCAGTGTAAGAGTATGTTCTGTTTTCCCTATCAGTGTAAGAGTATGTTCTGTTTTCCCTATCAGTGTAAGAGTATGTTCTGTTTTCCCTATCAGTGTAAGAGTATGTTCTGTTTTCCCTATCAGTGTAAGAGTATGTTCTGTTTTCCCTATCAGTGTAAGAGTATGTTCTGTTTTCCCTATCAGTGTAAGAGTATGTTCTGTTTTCCCTATCAGTGTAAGAGTATGTTCTGTTTTCCCTATCAGTGTAAGAGTATGTTCTGTTTTCCCTATCAGTGTAAGAGTATGTTCTGTTTTCCCTATCAGTGTAAGAGTATGTTCTGTTTTCCCTATCAGTGTAAGAGTATGTTCTGTTTTCCCTGTCAGTGTAAGAGTATGTTCTGTTTTCCCTATCAGTGTAAGAGTATGTTCTGTTTTCCCTATCAGTGTAAGAGTATGTTCTGTTTTGTTCTGTCATCAGTGTAAGAGTATGTTCTGTTTTCCCTATCAGTGTAAGAGTATGTTCTGTTTTCCCTATCAGTGTAAGAGTATGTTCTGTTTTCCCTATCAGTGTAAGAGTATGTTCTGTTTTCCCTATCAGTGTAAGAGTATGTTCTGTTTTCCCTTCCTGTCAGTGTAAGAGTATGTTCTGTTTTCCCTATCAGTGTAAGAGTATGTTCTGTTTTCCCTATCAGTGTAAGAGTATGTTCTGTTTTCCCTATGTAAGAGTATGTTCTGTTTTCCCCCTATCAGTGTAAGAGTATGTTCTGTTTTCCCTATCAGTGTAAGAGTATGTTCTGTTTTCCCTATCAGTGTAAGAGTATGTTCTGTTTTCCCTATCAGTGTAAGAGTATGTTCTGTTTTCCCTATCAGTGTAAGAGTATGTTCTGTTTTCCCTATCAGTGTAAGAGTATGTTCTGTTTTCCCTATCAGTGTAAGAGTATGTTCTGTTTTCCCTATCAGTGTAAGAGTATGTTCTGTTTTCCCTATCAGTGTAAGAGTATGTTCTGTTTTCCCTATCAGTGTAAGAGTATGTTCTGTTTTCCCTATCAGTGTAAGAGTATGTTCTGTTTTCCCTATCAGTTTAAGAGTATGTTCTGTTTTCCCTATCAGTGTAAGAGTATGTTCTGTTTTCCCTATCAGTGTAAGAGTATGTTCTGTTTTCCCCTGTCAGTGTAAGAGTATGTTCTGTTTTCCCTATCAGTGTAAGAGTATGTTCTGTTTTCCCTGTCAGTGTAAGAGTATGTTCTGTTTTCCCTATCAGTGTAAGAGTATGTTCTGTTTTCCCTATCAGTGTAAGAGTATGTTCTGTTTTCCCTCATCAGTGTAAGAGTATGTTCTGTTTTCCCTATCAGTGTAAGAGTATGTTCTGTTTTCCCTATCAGTGTAAGAGTATGTTCTGTTTTCCCTATCAGTGTAAGAGTATGTTCTGTTTTCCCTATCAGTGTAAGAGTATGTTCTGTTTTCCCTATCAGTGTAAGAGTATGTTCTGTTTTCCCTATCAGTGTAAGAGTATGTTCTGTTTTCCCTATCAGTGTAAGAGTATGTAAGTGTAAGAGTATGTTCTGTTTTCCCTATCAGTGTAAGAGTATGTTCTGTTTTCCCTATCAGTGTAAGAGTATGTTCTGTTTTCCTATCAGTGTAAGAGTATGTTCTGTTTTCCCTATCAGTGTAAGAGTATGTTCTGTTTTCCCTATCAGTGTAAGAGTATGTTCTGTTTTCCCTATCAGTGTAAGAGTATGTTCTGTTTTCCCTATCAGTGTAAGAGTATGTTCTGTTTTCCCTATCAGTGTAAGAGTATGTTCTGTTTTCCCTATCAGTGTAAGAGTATGTTCTGTTTTCCCTATCAGTGTAAGAGTATGTTCTGTTTTCCCTATCAGTGTAAGAGTATGTTCTGTTTTCCCTATCAGTGTAAGAGTATGTTCTGTTTTCCCTATCAGTGTAAGAGTATGTTCTGTTTTCCCTATCAGTATGTAAGAGTATGTTCTGTTTTCCCTATCAGTGTAAGAGTATGTTCTGTTTTCCCTATCAGTGTAAGAGTATGTTCTGTTTTCCCTATCAGTGTAAGAGTATGTTCTGTTTTCCCTATCAGTGTAAGAGTATGTTCTGTTTTCCCTATCAGTGTAAGAGTATGTTCTGTTTTCCCTATCAGTGTAAGAGTATGTTCTGTTTTCCCTATCAGTGTAAGAGTATGTTCTGTTTTCCCTATCAGTGTAAGAGTATGTTCTGTTTTCCCTATCAGTGTAAGAGTATGTTCTGTTTTCCCTATCAGTGTAAGAGTATGTTCTGTTTTCCCTATCAGTGTAAGAGTATGTTCTGTTTTCCCTATCAGTTTAAGAGTATGTTCTGTTTTCCCTGTTCAGTGTAAGAGTATGTTCTGTTTTCCCTATCAGTGTAAGAGTATGTTCTGTTTTCCCTATCAGTGTAAGAGTATGTTCTGTTTTCCCTATCAGTGTAAGAGTATGTTCTGTTTTCCCTATCAGTGTAAGAGTATGTTCTGTTTTCCCTATCAGTGTAAGAGTATGTTCTGTTTTCCCTATCAGTGTAAGAGTATGTTCTGTTTTCCCTATCAGTGTAAGAGTATGTTCTGTTTTCCCTATCAGTGTAAGAGTATGTTCTGTTTTCCCTATCAGTGTAAGAGTATGTTCTGTTTTCCCTATCAGTGTAAGAGTATGTTCTGTTTTCCCTATCAGTGTAAGAGTATGTTCTGTTTTCCCTATCAGTGTAAGAGTATGTTCTGTTTTCCCTATCAGTGTAAGAGTATGTTCTGTTTTCCCTATCAGTGTAAGAGTATGTTCTGTTTTCCCTATCAGTGTAAGAGTATGTTCTGTTTTCCCTCAGTGTAAGAGTATGTTCTGTTTTCCCTATCAGTGTTTTTCCCCTATCAGTGTAAGAGTATGTTCTGTTTTCCCTATCAGTGTAAGAGTATGTTCTGTTTTCCCTATCAGTGTAAGAGTATGTTCTGTTTTCCCTATCAGTGTAAGAGTATGTTCTGTTTTCCCTATCAGTGTAAGAGTATGTTCTGTTTTCCCTATCAGTGTAAGAGTATGTTCTGTTTTCCCTATCAGTGTAAGAGTATGTTCTGTTTTCCCTATCAGTGTAAGAGTATGTTCTGTTTTCCCTATCAGTGTAAGAGTATGTTCTGTTTTCCCTATCAGTGTAAGAGTATGTTCTGTTTTCCCTATCAGTGTAAGAGTATGTTCTGTTTTCCCTATCAGTGTAAGAGTATGTTCTGTTTTCCCTATCAGTGTAAGAGTATGTTCTGTTTTCCCTATCAGTGTAAGAGTATGTTCTGTTTTCCCTATCAGTGTAAGAGTATGTTCTGTTTTCCCTCATCAGTGTAAGAGTATGTTCTGTTTTCCCTATCAGTGTAAGAGTATGTTCTGTTTTCCCTATCAGTGTAAGAGTATGTTCTGTTTTCCCTATCAGTGTAAGAGTATGTTCTGTTTTCCCTATCAGTGTAAGAGTATGTTCTGTTTTCCCTATCAGTGTAAGAGTATGTTCTGTTTTCCCTATCAGTGTAAGAGTATGTTCTGTTTTCCCTATCAGTGTAAGAGTATGTTCTGTTTTCCCTGGTCAGTGTAAGAGTATGTTCTGTTTTCCCTGTCAGTGTAAGAGTATGTTCTGTTTTCCCTGTATCAGTGTAAGAGTATGTTCTGTTTTCCCTATCAGTGTAAGAGTATGTTCTGTTTTCCCTATCAGTGTAAGAGTATGTTCTGTTTTCCCTATCAGTGTAAGAGTATGTTCTGTTTTCCCTATCAGTGTAAGAGTATGTTCTGTTTTCCCTATCAGTGTAAGAGTATGTTCTGTTTTCCCTATCAGTGTAAGAGTATGTTCTGTTTTCCCTATCAGTGTAAGAGTATGTTCTGTTTTCCCTATCAGTGTAAGAGTATGTTCTGTTTTCCCTATCAGTGTAAGAGTATGTTCTGTTTTCCCTATCAGTGTAAGAGTATGTTCTGTTTTCCCTATCAGTGTAAGAGTATGTTCTGTTTTCCCTATCAGTGTAAGAGTATGTTCTGTTTTCCCTATCAGTGTAAGAGTATGTTCTGTTTTCCCTATCAGTGTAAGAGTATGTTCTGTTTTCCCTATCAGTGTAAGAGTATGTTCTGTTTTCCCTATCAGTGTAAGAGTATGTTCTGTTTTCCCTATCAGTGTAAGAGTATGTTCTGTTTTCCCTATCAGTGTAAGAGTATGTTCTGTTTTCCCTATCAGTGTAAGAGTATGTTCTGTTTTCCCTATCAGTGTAAGTGTAGTATGTTCTGTTTTCCCCTCATCAGTGTAAGAGTATGTTCTGTTTTCCCTATCAGTGTAAGAGTATGTTCTGTTTTCCCTATCAGTGTAAGAGTATGTTCTGTTTTCCCTATCAGTGTAAGAGTATGTTCTGTTTTCCCTATCAGTGTAAGAGTATGTTCTGTTTTCCCTATCAGTGTAAGAGTATGTTCTGTTTTCCCTATCAGTGTAAGAGTATGTTCTGTTTTCCCTATCAGTGTAAGAGTATGTTCTGTTTTCCCTATCAGTGTAAGAGTATGTTCTGTTTTGTTCCCTATCAGTGTAAGAGTATGTTCTGTTTTCCCTATCAGTGTAAGAGTATGTTCTGTTTTCCCTATCAGTGTAAGAGTATGTTCTGTTTTCCCTATCAGTGTAAGAGTATGTTCTGTTTTCCCTATCAGTGTAAGAGTATGTTCTGTTTTCCCTATCAGTGTAAGAGTATGTTCTGTTTTCCCTATCAGTGTAAGAGTATGTTCTGTTTTCCCTATCAGTGTAAGAGTATGTTCTGTTTTCCCTATCAGTGTAAGAGTATGTTCTGTTTTCCCTATCAGTGTAAGAGTATGTTCTGTTTTCCCTATCAGTGTAAGAGTATGTTCTGTTTTCCCTATCAGTGTAAGAGTATGTTCTGTTTTCCCTATCAGTGTAAGAGTATGTTCTGTTTTCCCTATCAGTGTAAGAGTATGTTCTGTTTTCCCTATCAGTGTAAGAGTATGTTCTGTTTTCCCTATCAGTGTAAGAGTATGTTCTGTTTTCCCTATCAGTGTAAGAGTATGTTCTGTTTTCCCTATCAGTGTAAGAGTATGTTCTGTTTTCCCTATCAGTGTAAGAGTATGTTCTGTTTTCCCTATCAGTGTAAGAGTATGTTCTGTTTTCCCTATCAGTGTAAGAGTATGTTCTGTTTTCCCTATCAGTGTAAGAGTATGTTCTGTTTTCCCTATCAGTGTAAGAGTATGTTCTGTTTTCCCTATCAGTGTAAGAGTATGTTCTGTTTTCCCTATCAGTGTAAGAGTATGTTCTGTTTTCCCTATCAGTGTAAGAGTATGTTCTGTTTTCCCTATCAGTGTAAGAGTATGTTCTGTTTTCCCTATCAGTGTAAGAGTATGTTCTGTTTTCCCTATCAGTGTAAGAGTATGTTCTGTTTTCCCTATCAGTGTAAGAGTATGTTCTGTTTTCCCTATCAGTGTAAGAGTATGTTCTGTTTTCCCTATCAGTGTAAGAGTATGTTCTGTTTTCCCTATCAGTGTAAGAGTATGTTCTGTTTTCCCTATGAGTGTAAGAGTATGTTCTGTTTTCCCTATCAGTGTAAGAGTATGTTCTGTTTTCCCTATCAGTGTAAGAGTATGTTCTGTTTTCCCTATCAGTGTAAGAGTATGTTCTGTTTTCCCTATCAGTTTAAAAGTATGTTTGTTTTCCATATCAGTGTAAGAGTATGTTCTGTTTCCCTGTCAGTGTAAGAGTATGTTCCCCTATCAGTGTAAAAGTATGTTCTGTTTTCCCTATCAGTGTAAAAGTATGTTCTGTTTTCCCTATCAGTGTAAGAGTATGTTCTGTTTTCCCTATCAGTGTAAGAGTATGTTCTGTTTTCCTATCAGTGTAAGAGTATGTTCTGTTTTCCCTATCAGTGTAAGAGTATGTTCTGTTTTCCCTATCAGTGTAAGAGTATGTTCTGTTTTCCCTATCAGTGTAAGAGTATGTTCTGTTTTCCCTGTTCAGTGTAAGAGTATGTTCTGTTTTCCCTATCAGTGTAAGAGTATGTTCTGTTTTCCCTATCAGTGTAAGAGTATGTTCTGTTTTCCCTGTCAGTGTAAGAGTATGTTCTGTTTTCCCTATCAGTGTAAGAGTATGTTCTGTTTTCCCTATCAGTGTAAGAGTATGTTCTGTTTTCCCTATCAGTGTAAGAGTATGTTCTGTTTTCCCTATCAGTGTAAGAGTATGTTCTGTTTTCCCTATCAGTGTAAGAGTATGTTCTGTTTTCCCTATCAGTTTAAGAGTATCTTCTGTTTTCCCTATCAGTGTAAGAGTATGTTCTGTTTTCCCTATGAGTGTAAGAGTATGTTCTGTTTTCCCCTTTCAGTTCAAGTGTATGTTTTGTTTTCACTATCAGTGTTAGAGTATGTTCTATTTTCCCTATCAGTTTAAAAGTATGTTCTGTTTTCCATATCAGTGTAAGAGTATGTTCTGTTTTCCCTATCAGTGTAAGAGTATGTTCTGTTTTCCCTATCAGTGTAAGAGTATGTTCTGTTTTCCCTATCAGTGTAAGAGTATGTTCTATTTTCCCCCCAGTGTAATAGTATGTTCTGTTTTCCCTATCAGTGTAAGAGTATGTTCTGTTTTCCCTATCAGTGTAAGAGTATGTTCTGTTTTCCCTGTTTTCCCTCAGTGTAAGAGTATGTTCTGTTTTCCCTATCAGTGTAAGAGTATGTTCTGTTTTCCCTATCAGTGTAAGAGTATGTTCTGTTTTCCCTATCAGTGTAAGAGTATGTTCTGTTTTCCCTATCAGTGTAAGAGTATGTTCTGTTTTCCCTATCAGTGTAAGAGTATGTTCTGTTTTCCCTATCAGTGTAAGAGTATGTTCTGTTTTCCCTATCAGTGTAAGAGTATGTTCTGTTTTCCCTATCAGTGTAAGAGTATGTTCTGTTTTCCCTATCAGTGTAAGAGTATGTTCTGTTTTCCCTATCAGTGTAAGAGTATGTTCTGTTTTCCCTATCAGTGTAAGAGTATGTTCTGTTTTCCCTCAGTCAGTGTAAGAGTATGTTCTGTTGTTCTGTTTCAGTGTCAGTGTAAGAGTATGTTCTGTTTTCCCTATCAGTGTAAGAGTATGTTCTGTTTTCCCTATCAGTGTAAGAGTATGTTCTGTTTTCCCTATCAGTGTAAGAGTATGTTCTGTTTTCCCTATCAGTGTAAGAGTATGTTCTGTTTTCCCTATCAGTGTAAGAGTATGTTCTGTTTTCCCTATCAGTGTAAGAGTATGTTCTGTTTTCCCTATCAGTGTAAGAGTATGTTCTGTTTTCCCTATCAGTGTAAGAGTATGTTCTGTTTTCCCTGTCAGTGTAAGAGTATGTTCTGTTTTCCCTATCAGTGTAAGAGTATGTTCTGTTTTCCTGTAAGAGTATGTTCTGTTTTCCCTATCAGTGTAAGAGTATGTTCTGTTTTCCCTATCAGTGTAAGAGTATGTTCTGTTTTCCCTATCAGTGTAAGAGTATGTTCTGTTTTCCCTGTCAGTGTAAGAGTATGTTCTGTTTTCCCTATCAGTGTAAGAGTATGTTCTGTTTTCCCTATCAGTGTAAGAGTATGTTCTGTTTTCCCTATCAGTGTAAGAGTATGTTCTGTTTTCCCTATCAGTGTAAGAGTATGTTCTGTTTTCCCTATCAGTGTAAGAGTATGTTCTGTTTTCCCTATCAGTGTAAGAGTATGTTCTGTTTTCCCTATCAGTGTAAGAGTATGTTCTGTTTTCCCTATCAGTGTAAGAGTATGTTCTGTTTTCCCTATCAGTGTAAGAGTATGTTCTGTTTTCCCTATCAGTGTAAGAGTATGTTCTGTTTTCCCTATCAGTGTAAGAGTATGTTCTGTTTTCCCTATCAGTGTAAGAGTATGTTCTGTTTTCCCTATCAGTGTAAGAGTATGTTCTGTTTTCCCTATCAGTGTAAGAGTATGTTCTGTTTTCCCTATCAGTGTAAGAGTATGTTCTGTTTTCCCTATCAGTGTAAGAGTATGTTCTGTTTTCCCTATCAGTGTAAGAGTATGTTCTGTTTTCCCTATCAGTGTAAGAGTATGTTCTGTTTTCCCTATCAGTGTAAGAGTATGTTCTGTTTTCCCTATCAGTGTAAGAGTATGTTCTGTTTTCCCTATCAGTGTAAGAGTATGTTCTGTTTTCCCTATCAGTGTAAGAGTATGTTCTGTTTTCCCTATCAGTGTAAGAGTATGTTCTGTTTTCCCTATCAGTGTAAGAGTATGTTCTGTTTTCCCTGTCAGTGTAAGAGTATGTTCTGTTTTCCCTGTTTTCCCTATCAGTGTAAGAGTATGTTCTGTTTTCCCTATCAGTGTAAGAGTATGTTCTGTTTTCCCTATCAGTGTAAGAGTATGTTCTGTTTTCCCTATCAGTGTAAGAGTATGTTCTGTTTTCCCTATCAGTGTAAGAGTATGTTCTGTTTTCCCTATCAGTGTAAGAGTATGTTCTGTTTTCCCTATCAGTGTAAGAGTATGTTCTGTTTTCCCTATCAGTGTAAGAGTATGTTCTGTTTTCCCTATCAGTGTAAGAGTATGTTCTGTTTCTTTATCAGTGTAAAAGTATGTTCTGTTTTCCCTATCAGTGTAAGAGTATGTTCTGTTTTCCCTATCAGTGTAAGAGTATGTTCTGTTTTCCCTATCAGTGTAAGAGTATGTTCTGTTTTCCCTATCAGTGTAAGAGTATGTTCTGTTTTCCCTATCAGTGTAAGAGTATGTTCTGTTTTCCCCTTTCAGTGTAAGTTCTGTTTTCCCTATCAGTATGTTCTGTTTTCCCTATCAGTGTAAGAGTATGTTCTGTTTTCCCTATCAGTGTAAGAGTATGTTCTGTTTTCCCTGTCAGTGTAAGAGTATGTTCTGTTTTCCCTGTCAGTGTAAGAGTATGTTCTGTTTTCCCTATCAGTGTAAGAGTATGTTCTGTTTTCCCTATCAGTGTAAGAGTATGTTCTGTTTTCCCTATCAGTGTAAGAGTATGTTCTGTTTTCCCTATCAGTGTAAGAGTATGTTCTGTTTTCCCTATCAGTGTAAGAGTATGTTCTGTTTTCCCTATCAGTGTAAGAGTATGTTCTGTTTTCCCTATCAGTGTAAGAGTATGTTCTGTTTTCCCTATCAGTGTAAGAGTATGTTCTGTTTTCCCTGTCAGTGTAAGAGTATGTTCTGTTTTCCCTATCAGTGTAAGAGTATGTTCTGTTTTCCCTATCAGTGTAAGAGTATGTTCTGTTTTCCCTATCAGTGTAAGAGTATGTTCTGTTTTCCCTATCAGTGTAAGAGTATGTTCTGTTTTCCCTATCAGTGTAAGAGTATGTTCTGTTTTCCCTATCAGTGTAAGAGTATGTTCTGTTTTCCCTATCAGTGTAAGAGTATGTTCTGTTTTCCCTATCAGTGTAAGAGTATGTTCTGTTTTCCCTATCAGTGTAAGAGTATGTTCTGTTTTCC
>NW_027467777.1:1841170-1872109 GCF_004210375.1 Tachypleus tridentatus
GTATTGCTCACTGGATGGTCCTGGTACATTTTTTAAAGAAGAGTTTCTGTGATTATGGACTTTACACTGGATGGTCCTGGTACATTTTTTAAAGAGAGTTTCTGTGATTATTAGGGCTACACTGGATGGTCCTGGTTTGTTTTAAAGAGAGTTTCTGTGATTATGGGGCTACACTAGATGGTCCTGGTACATTTTTTAAAGAGAGTTTCTGTTATTAAGGGCTACTACTGGATGGTCCTGGTACATTTTTTAAAGAGTTTCTGTGATTATTAGGGCTACACTGGATGGTCCTGGTACATTTTTTTAAAGAGAGTTTCTGTGATTATTAGGGCTACACTGGATGGTCCTGGTACATTTTTTTAAAGTTCTGGTTATTAGGGCGGCTACACGGATGGTCCTGGTACATTTTTTTAAAGAGAGTTCCTGTGATTATTAGGCTGCACTGGATGGTCCTTTTATTTTAAAGAGTTTCTGTAATTAGTTAGGGCTACACTCAGATGGTCCTGGTACATTTTTTAAAGAGTTTCTGTGGGATTATTAGGGCTATAATGGATGGTCCTGGTACAGTTTTTAAAGAGAGTTTCTGTGATTATTAGGGCTACACTAGATGGTCCTGGTACATTTTTTAAAGAGAGTTTCTGTGGTTATTAGGGCTACACTAGATGGTCCTGGTACATTTTTTTTAAAGAGAGTTTCTGTGATTATTAGGCTACACTGGATGGTCCTGGTACATTTTTTTAAAGAGAGTTTCTGTGATTATTAGGGCTACACTGGATGGTCCTGTTGTTTTAACAGTTTCTGTGATTAAAGCACTGGATGGTCCTGGTACATTGTAAAGAGTTTCTGTGATTAGGCCAGACTACACTATAGGATGGTCCTGGTACATTTTTAAAAGAGAGTTTCTGTGATTATTAGGAACACTGATGGTCCTGGTACATTTGAGAGTTTCTGTGATTATTAGGGCACTGGATGGTCCTGGTACATTTTTTTAAAGAGAGTTTCTGTGATTATTAGGGCTACACTGGATGGTCCTGGTACATTTTTTAAAGAGAGTTCCTGTGATTATTAGGGCTACACTGGATGGTCCTGGTACATTTTTTAAAGAGAGTTTCTGTGATTATTAGGGCTACACTGGATGGTCCTGGTACATTTTTAAAGAGAGTTTCTGTGATTATTAGGGCTACACTGGATGGTCCTGTTTTTTAAAGAGAGTTTCTGTGTGATTATTAGGGCTACACTGGATGGTCCTGGTACATTTTTTAAAGAGAGTTCCTGTGATTATTAGGCTACACTGGATGGTCCTGGTACATTTTTTAAAGAGAGTTCCTGTGATTATTAGGGCTACACTGGATGGTCCTGGTACATTTTTTTAAAGAGAGTTTCTGTGATTATTAGGGCTACACTGGATGGTCCTGGTATTTTTTTAAAGAGAGTTCCTGTGATTATTAGGGCTACACTAGATGGTCCACCAATGGTGACAGTTTTAAAGAGAGTTTCTGTGATTATGGTTTCTACTGGATGGTTACCATTTTAAGAGTTTCTGTGATTAGGGCTACACTAGATGGTCCTGGTACAGTTTTTTAAAGAGAGTTTCTGTGATTATTAGGGGCTACACTGGATGGTCCTGGGTACATTTTTAAAGAGAGTTCCTGTGGTGTAAGTTTACTGGATGGTTCTGATTTTTTTTTTAAAGAGAGTTCCTGTGATTATTAGGGGCTACACACTAGATGGTCCTGGCACATTTTTTAAAGAGAGTTTCTGTGATTATTAGGGCTACACTAGATGGTCCTGGTACATTTTTAAAGAGAGTTTCTGTGATTAGGGCTACACTATGGGTAATGGTACATTTTTAAAAGGTTTCTGTGGTTTGTGGGGCTACACTGGATGGTCCTGGTACATTTTTAAAGAGAGTTTCTGTGATTGTTAGGGCTACATAGGGTGGTCCTGGTACATTTTAAAGAGAGTTTCTGTGATTATTAGGGCTACCTGGATGGTCTGGTTTTTTGAAAGTTTCTGTGATTATTAGGGCTTTCACTGGATGGTCCTGGTACATTTTTAAAGAGAGTTTCTGTGATTATTAGGGCTACACTAGATGGTCCTGGTACATTTTTTAAAGAGAGTTTCTGTGATTATTAGGGCTACACTGAGATGGTCCTGGTACATTTTTAAAGAGAGTTTCTGTGGTTATTAGGGCTACACTGGATGGTCCTGGTACATTTTTAAAGAGAGTTTCTGTGATTATTAGGGCTACACTGGATGGTCCTGGTACATTGTTTTAAAGAGAGTTTCTGTGATTATTAGGGCTACACTGGATGGTCCTGGTACATTTTTTAAAGAGAGTTTCTGTGATTATTAGGGCTACACTGGATGGTCCTGGTACATTTTTTAAAGAGAGTCTCTGTGATTATTAGGGCTACACTGGATGGTCCTGGTACATTTTAAAGAGAGTTCCTGTGATTATTAGGGCTACACTGGATGGTCCTGGTACATTTTTAAAGAGAGTTTCTGTGATTATTAGGGCTGGCACTGGATGGTCCTGGTACATTTTTTTAAAGAGAGTTTCTGTGGATTATTAGGGCTACACTGGATGGTCCTGGTACATTTTTTAAAGAGAGTTTCTGTGATTATTAGGGCTACACTGGATGGTCCTGGTACAATTTTTAAAGAGAGTTTCTGTGATTATTAGGGCTACACACTAGATGGTCCTGGTTTCATTTGAAAGATTTCTATTAGGGCTACACTGATGGTCCTGTACATTTTTTAAAGAGAGTTTCTGTGATTATTAGGGCTACACTGGATGGTCCTGGTACATTTTTTAAAGAGAGTTTCTGTGATTATTAGGGCTATGGTGATGGTGGTGTTTTGAGAGTTCCTGGATTTGGGGATGAGGTGGGCCTTTTTAAAGAGAGTTCCTGTGATTATTAGGGCTACACTGGATGGTCCTGGTACATTTTTAAAGAGAGTTTCTGTGATTATTAAATTTCCACTAGATGGTCCTGGTACATTTTATAAAGTTTCTGTGATTATTAGGCTACACTGAGATGGTCCTAATTTTTAGTTTTAAAGAGAGCTGTGGATTTTAGCATGGATTCACTATAGATGTACCTGGTATTTTTTTAAAAGAGAGAATTTCTGTGGTTATTAGGGCTACACTGGATGGTCCTGGAATACATTTTTAAAGAGAGTTTCTGTGATTATTAGGGCTACACTGAGATGGTCCTGGTACATTTTTAAAGAGAGTTTCTGTGATTATTAGGGCTACACTGGATGGTCCTGGTACATTTTTTAAAGAGAGTTTCTGTGATTATTAGGGCTACACTGGATGGTCCTGGTACATTTTTTAAAGAGAGTTTCTGTGATTATTAGGGCTACACTGGATGGTCCTGGTACATTTTTTAAAGAGAGTTCCTGTGATTATTAGGGCTACACTAGATGGTCCTGGTACATTTTAAAGAGAGTTTCTGTGATTATTAGGGCTACACTAGATGGTCCTGGTACATTTTTTAAAGAGAGTTTCTGTGATTAGTAGGATGGTCCTGGTACATTTTTAAAGTTTCTGTGATTATTAGGGCTACTGGATGGTCCTGGTACATTTTTTAAAGAGAGTTTCTGTGATTATTAGGGCTACACTAGATGGTCCTGGTACATTTTTTAAAGAGAGTTTCTGTGATTATTAGGGCTACACTAGATGGTCCTGGTACATTTTTTTAAAGAGAGTTTCTGTGATTATTAGGGCTACACTGGATGGTCCTGGTACATTTTTAAAGAGAGTTTCTGTGATTATTAGGGCTACACTGGATGGTCCTGGTACATTTTTTAAAGAGAGTTTCTGTTATTAGGGGCTACACTGGATGGTCCTGGTACATTTTTAAAGAGTTCCTGTGATTATTAGGGCTACACTGGATGGTCCTGGTACATTTTTAAAGAGTTTCTGTGATTATTAGGGCTACACTGACATGGTCCTGGCATTTTTTTAAAGAGAGTTTCTGTGATTATTAGGGCTACACTGGATGGTCCTGGTACATTTTAAAGAGAGTTTCCTGTGATTATTAGGGCTACACGAGATGGTCCTGGTACATTTTTTAAAGAGAGTTTCTGTGATTATTAGGGCTACACTAGATGGTCCTGGTACATTTTTTTAAAGAGAGTTTCTGTGATTATTAGGGCTACACTGGATGGTCCTGGTACATTTTTTTAAAGAGAGTTTCTGTGATTATTAGGGCTACACTAGATGGTTTGACATTAGAGAGAGTTTCTGTGATTATTAGGGCTACACTGGGTGGTTACATTTTTTAAAGAGAGTTTTGTTGTGGATTCAGGAACACTGGTACATTTTTTAAAGAGAGTTTCTGTGATTATTAGGGCTACACTGGATGGTCCTCATACATTTGAGAGTTTCTGTGATTATTAGGGCTACTGGATGGTCGGTATTTTTTTTAAAGAGTTTCTGTGATTATTAGGGCTACACTAGATGGTCCTGGTACATTTTTTAAAGAGAGTTTCTGTGATTATTAGGGCTATACAGGATGGTCCTGGTACAGTTTTTAAAGAGAGTTTCTGTGTTATTAGGGCTACACAGATGGTCCTGGTACTTTTTTTAAAGAGAGTTTCTGTGGTTATTAGGGCTACACTGATGGTCAGGTACATTTTTTTTAAGAGTTTCTGTGATTATTAGGGCTACCACTGGATGGTCCTACATTTTTTTAAGAGAGTTTCTGTGATTATTAGGCTACACTGGATGGTCCTGGTACATTTTTTAAAGAGAGTTTCTGTGATTATTAGGGCTACACTGGATGGTCCTGGTACATTTTTTAAAGAGAGTTTCTGTGATTATTAGGGCTACACTGGATGGTCCTGGTACATTTTTTAAAGAGTTCTGTGATTATTAGAATTTCACACATGGATGGTACATTTTTAAAGAGAGTTTCTGTGGGAGCTACACTGGATGGTCCTGGTACTTTTAAAGAGAGTTTCTGTGATTAGGGCACTACACTGGATGGTCCTGTTTTTTTTAAAGAGTTTCTGTGATTATTAGGGCTACACTGGATGGTCCTGGTACATTTTTTTTAAAGAGAGTTCTGTGATTATTAGGGATGTACATTATGGTCCTGGTACATTTTTTAAAGAGAGTTTCTGTGATTATTAGGGCTACACTGGATGGTCCTGGTACATTTTTTAAAGAGAGTTTCTGTGATTATTAGGGCTACACTGGATGGTCCTGGTACATTTTTTAAAGAGAGTTTCTCTGTGATTAGGTAGGGCTACACTGGATGGTCCTGGTACATTTTTTTAAAGAGAGTTCTGTGATTATTAGGGCTACACTGGATGGTCCTGGTACATTTTTTAAAGAGAGTTCTCTGTGATTATTAGGGCTACACTGGATGGTCCTGGTACATTTTTTAAAGAGAGTTTCTGTGATTATTAGGGCTACACTGGATGGTCCTGGTACATTTTTTTAAAGAGAGTTCCTGTGATTATTAGGGCTACACTAGATGGTCCTGGTACATTTTTTTAAAGAGAGTTTCTGTGATTATTAGGGCTACACTGGATGGTCCTGGTACAGTTTTTAAAGAGAGTTTCTGTGATTATTAGGGGCTACACTAGATGGTCCTGGTACATTTTTTAAAGAGAGTTTCTGTGATTATTAGGGCTACACTAGGATGGTCCTGGTACATTTTTTAAAGAGAGTTTCTGTGGATTATTAGAGATTTTACACTAGATGGTCCTGGTACATTTTTTTAAAGAGAGTTTCTGTGATTATTAGGGCTACACTAGATGGTCCTGGTACATTTTTTTAAAAGAGTTTCTGTGATTATTAGGCTACACTAGATGGTCCTGGTACATTTTTAAAGAGAGTTTCTGTTATTATTGGGCTACACTAGATGGTCCTGGTACATTTTTTAAAGAGAGTTTCTGTGATTATTAGGGCTACACTGGATGGTCCTGGTACATTTTTTAAAGAGAGTTTCTGTGATTATTAGGGCTACACTGGATGGTGGTCCTGGTACATTTTTAAAGAGAGTTTCTGTGATTATTAGGGCTACACTGGATGGTCCTGGTAAAGGTTTTTGAGAGATTCTGTGATTATTAGGGCTGGACTGGGTCCTGGTACATTTTTAAAGAGAGTTTCTGTGATTATTAGGGCTACACTGGATGGTCCTGGTACATTTTTAAAGAGAGTTTCTGTGATTATTAGGGCTACACTGGATGGTCCTGGTACATTTTTTAAAGAGAGTTTCTGTGATTATTAGGGCTACACTGGATGGTCCTGGTACATTGTTTAAAGAGAGTTTCTGTGATTATTAGGGCTACACTGGATGGTCCTGGTACATTTTTTAAAGAGAGTTTCTGTGATTATTAGGGCTACACTGGATGGTCCTGGTACATTTTTTAAAGAGAGTTCCTGTGATTATTAGGGCTACACTGGATGGTCCTGGTACATTTTTTTAAAGAGAGTTTCTGTGATTATTAGGGCTACACTGGATGGTCCTGGTACATTTTTTAAAGAGAGTTCCTGTGATTATTAGGGCTACACTGGATGGTCCTGGTACATTTTTTAAAGAGAGTTTCTGTGATTATTAGGGCTACACTGGATGGTCCTGGTACATTTTTTAAAGAGAGTTTCCTGTGATTATTAGGGCTACACTGGATGGTCCTGGTACATTTTTTAAAGAGAGTTCCTGTGATTATTAGGGCTACACTGGATGGTCCTGGTACATTTTTAAAGAGAGTTTCTGTGATTATTAGGGCTACACTGGATGGTCCTGGTACATTTTTTAAAGAGAGTTTCTGTGATTATTAGGGCTACACTGGATGGTCCTGGTACATTTTTTAAAGAGAGTTTCTGTGATTATTAGGGCTACACTGGATGGTCCTGGTACATTTTTTAAAGAGAGTTTCTGTGATTATTAGGGCTACACTGGATGGTCCTGGTACATTTTTTAAAAGAGAGTTCCTGTGATTATTAGGGGCTACACTGGATGGTCCTGGTATTTTTTTTAAAGAGAGTTTCTGTGATTATTAGGGCTACACTGGATGGTCCTGGTACATTTTAAAAGAGAGTTTCTGTGATTATTAGGGCTACACTGGATGGTCCTGGTACATTTTTTTAAAGAGAGTTTCTGTGATTATTAGGGGCTACACTGGATGGTCCTGGTACATTTTTAAAGAGAGTTTCTGTGATTATTAGGGCTACACTGGATGGTCCTGGTACATTTTTTAAAGAGAGTTTCTGTGATTAGGGCTACACTGGATGGTCCTGGTACATTTTTTAAAGAGAGTTCCTGTGATTATTAGGGCTACACTGGATGGTCCTGGTACATTTTTTAAAGAGAGTTTCTGTGATTATTAGGGCTACACTGGATGGTCCTGGTACATTTTAAAAGAGAGTTCCTGTGATTATTAGGGCTACACTGGATGGTCCTGGTACATTTTTTAAAGAGAGTTCTCTGTGATTATTAGGGCTACACTGGATGGTCCTGGTACATTTTTTAAAGAGAGTTCCTGTGATTATTAGGGCTACACTGGATGGTCCTGGTACATTTTTTTAAAGAGAGTTCCTGTGATTATTAGGGCTACACTGGATGGTCCTGGTACATTTTTTAAGAGAGTTTCTGTGATTATTAGGGCTACACTGGATGGTCCTGGTACATTTTTAAAGAGAGTTTCTGTTATTAGGGCTACACTAGATGGTCCTGGTACATTTTTTAAAGAGAGTTTCTGTGATTATTAGGGCTACACTAGATGGTCCTGGTACATTTTTTAAAGAGAGTTTCTGTGATTATTAGGCTACACTAGATGGTCCTGGTACATTTTTTTAAAGAGAGTTTCTGTGATTATTAGGGCTACACTGGATGGTCCTGGTACATTTTTAAAGAGAGTTTCTGTGATTATTAGGGCTACACTGGATGGTCCTGGTACATTGTTTAAAGAGAGTTTCTGTGATTATTAGGGCTACACTGGATGGTCCTGGTACATTTTTAAAGAGAGTTTCTGTGATTATTAGGGCTACACTGGATGGTCCTGGTACATTTTAAAGAGAGTTTCTGTGATTATTAGGGCTACACTGGATGGTCCTGGTACATTTTTTTAAAGAGAGTTTCTGTGATTATTAGGGCTACACTGGATGGTCCTGGTACATTTTTTAAAGAGTTTCTGTGATTATTAGGGC
Organism: Tachypleus tridentatus; assembly: GCF_004210375.1. NCBI lineage: Eukaryota > Metazoa > Arthropoda > Merostomata > Xiphosura > Limulidae > Tachypleus > Tachypleus tridentatus. Next base: position 1,849,341 of record NW_027467777.1, read on the forward strand.
TACACTGGATGGTCCTGGTACATTTTTTAAAGAGAGTTTCTGTGATTATTAGGGCTACACTGGATGGTCCTGGTACATTTTTAAAGAGAGTTTCTGTGATTATTAGGGCTACACTGGATGGTCCTGGTACATTTTTTAAAGAGAGTTCCTGTGATTATTAGGGCTACACTGGATGGTCCTGGTACATTTTAAAGAGAGTTTCTGTGATTATTAGGGCTACACTGGATGGTCCTGGTACATTTTTTTAAAGAGAGTTCCTGTGATTATTAGGGCTACACTAGATGGTCCTGGTACATTTTTAAAGAGAGTTTCTGTGATTATTAGGGCTACACTGGATGGTCCTGGTACATTTTTTAAAGAGAGTTTCTGTGATTATTAGGGCTACACTGGATGGTCCTGGTACATTTTTTTAAAGAGAGTTTCTGTGATTATTAGGGCTACACTAGATGGTCCTGGTACATTTTATAAAGAGAGTTTCTCTGTGATTATTAGGGCTACACTGGATGGTCCTGGTACATTTTTTTTAAAGAGAGTTTCTGTGATTATTAGGGCTACACTAGATGGTCCTGGTACATTTTTTTAAAGAGAGTTTCTGTGATTATTAGGGCTACACTAGATGGTCCTGGTACAGTTTTTAAAGAGAGTTTCTGTGATTATTAGGGCTACAGTGGATGGTCCTGGTACATTTTTAAAGAGAGTTTCTGTGATTATTAGGGCTACACTGGATGGTCGTGGTACATTTTTTAAAGAGAGTTTCTGTGATTATTAGGGCTACACTAGATGGTCCTGGTACATTTTTATAAAGAGAGTTTCTGTGATTATTAGGGCTACACTAGATGGTCCTGGTACAGTTTTAAAGAGAGTTTCTGTGATTATTAGGGCTACACTAGATGGTCCTGGTACATTTTTTAAAGAGAGTTCTCTGTTTATTAGGGCTACACTAGATGGTCCTGGTACATTTTTAAAGAGAGTTTCTGTGATTATTAGGGCTACACTGGATGGTCCTGGTACATTTTTTTAAAGAGAGTTTCTGTGATTATTAGGGCTACACTGGATGGTCCTGGTACATTTTTTAAAGAGAGTTCCTGTGATTATTAGGGCTACACTGGATGGTCCTGGTACATTTTTTAAAGAGAGTTTCTGTGATTATTAGGGCTACACTGGATGGTCCTGGTACATTTTTTAAAGAGAGTTTCTGTGATTATTAGGGCTACACTGGATGGTCCTGGTACATTTTTTAAAGAGAGTTTCTGTGATTATTAGGGGCTACACTGGATGGTCCTGGTACATTTTTAAAGAGAGTTTCTGTGATTATTAGGGCTACACTGGATGGTCCTGGTACATTTTTAAAAGAGAGTTTCTGTGATTATTAGGGCTACACTGGATGGTCCTGGTACATTTTTTAAAGAGAGTTCCTGTGATTATTAGGGCTACACTGGATGGTCCTGGTACATTTTTTTAAAGAGAGTTTCTGTGATTATTAGGGCTACACTGGATGGTCCTGGTACATTGTTTAAAGAGAGTTTCTGTGATTATTAGGGCTACACTGGATGGTCCTGGTACATTTTTTTAAAGAGAGTTTCTGTGATTATTAGGGCTACACTGGATGGTCCTGGTACATTTTTTAAAAGAGAGTTCCTGTGATTATTAGGGCTACACTGGATGGTCCTGGTACATTTTTAAAGAGAGTTTCTGTGATTATTAGGGCTACACTGGATGGTCCTGGTACATTTTTTAAAGAGAGTTTCTGTGATTATTAGGGCTACACTGGATGGTCCTGGTACATTTTTTTAAAGAGAGTTCCTGTGATTATTAGGGCTACACTAGATGGTCCTGGTACAGTTTTTTTAAAGAGAGTTTCTGTGATTATTAGGGCTACACTGGATGGTCCTGGTACATTTTTAAAGAGAGTTTCTGTGATTATTAGGGCTACACTAGATGGTCCTGGTACATTTTTAAAGAGAGTTTCTGTGATTATTAGGGCTACACTAGATGGTCCTGGTACATTTTTTTATAAAGAGAGTTTCTGTGATTATTAGGGCTACACTGGATGGTCCTGGTACATTTTTAAAGAGAGTTTCTGTGATTATTAGGGCTACACTAGATGGTCCTGGTACATTTTTTAAAGAGAGTTGATGTGATTATGGGGCTACACTGGATGGTCCTGGTACATTTTTAAAGAGAGTTTCTGTGATTATTAGGGCTACAACTAGATGGTCCTGGTACATTTTTTAAAGAGAGTTTCTGTGATTATTAGGGCTACACTGGATGGTCCTGGTACATTTTTAAAGAGAGTTCCTGTGATTATTAGGGCTACACTGGATGGTCCTGGTACATTTTTTTAAAGAGAGTTCTGTGATTATTAGGGGCTACACTGGATGGTCCTGGTACATTTTTTAAAGAGAGTTCCTGTGATTATAGGGCTACACTGGATGGTCCTGGTACATTTTTAAAGAGAGTTTCTGTGATTATTAGGGCTACACTGGATGGTCCTGGTACATTTTTAAAGAGAGTTTCTGTGATTATTAGGGCTACACTGGATGGTCCTGGTACATTTTAAAGAGAGTTTCTGTGATTATTAGGGCTACACTGGATGGTCCTGGTACATTTTTAAAGAGAGTTTCTGTTATTATTAGGGCTACACTGGATGGTCCTGGTACATTTTTTAAAGAGAATTTCTGTGATTATTAGGGCTACACTGGATGGTCCTGGTACATTTTTTAAAGAGAGTTTCTGTGATTATTAGGGCTACACTGGATGGTCCTGGTACATTTTTTAAAGAGAGTTCTGTGATTATTAGGGCTACACTGGATGGTCCTGGTACATTTTTAAAAGAGAGTTTCTGTGATTATGGGGCTACACTGGATGGTCCTGGTACATTTTTTAAAGAGAGTTTCTGTGATTATTAGGGGCTACACTGGATGGTCCTGGTACATTTTTAAAGAGAGTTTCTGTGATTATTAGGGCTACACTGGATGGTCCTGGTACTTTTTAAAGAGAGTTTCTGTGATTATTGGGGCTACACTAGATGGTCCTGGTACATTTTTTAAAGAGAGTTTCTGTGATTATTAGGGCTACACTGGATGGTCCTGGTACATTTTTTAAAGAGAGTTTCTGTGATTATTAGGGCTACACTGGATGGTCCTGGTACATTTTTTAAAGAGAGTTTCTGTGATTATTAGGGCTACACTGGATGGTCCTGGTACATTGTTTAAAGAGAGTTTCTGTGATTATTAGGGCTACACTGGATGGTCCTGGTATTTTTTTTAAAGAGAGTTCCTGTGATTATTAGGGCTACACTGGATGGTCCTGGTACATTTTTTAAAGAGAGTTCCTGTGATTATTAGGGCTACACTAGATGGTCCTGGTACATTTTTTAAAGAAAGTTCTTGTGATTATTAGGGCTATACTAGATGGTCCTGGTACAGTTTTAAAAGAGAGTTCCTGTGATTATTAGGGCTACACTAGATGGTCCTGGTACACTTTTTTTAAAGAGAGTTCTGTGATTATTAGGGCTATACAAGATGGTCCTGGTACATTTTTTAAAGAGAGTTCCTGTGATTATTAGGGCTACACTGGATGGTCCTGGTACATTTTTAAAGAGAGTTCCTGTGATTATTAGGGCTACACTGGATGGTCCTGGTACATTTTTTACAGAGAGTTCCTGTGATTATTAGGGCTACACTAGATGGTCCTGGTACATTTTTTTAAAGAGAGTTTCTGTGATTATTAGGGCTACACGAGATGGTCCTGGTACAGTTTTAAAGAGAGTTTCTGTGGTTATTAGGGCTACACTGGATGGTCCTGGTACATTTTTAAGAGAGTTTCTGTGGTTATTAGGGCTACACTAGATGGTCCTGGTACATTTTTTTAAGAGAGTTCTGTGATTATTAGGGCTACACTAGATGGTCCTGGTACATTTTAAAGAGAGTTTCTGTGATTATTAGGGCTACACTGGATGGTCCTGGTACATTTTTTAAAGAGAGTTTCTGTGATTATTAGGGCTACACTGGATGGTCCTGGTACATTGTTTAAAGAGAGTTTCTGTGATTATTAGGGCTACACTGGATGGTCCTGGTACATTTTTTAAAGAGAGTTTCTGTGATTATTAGGGCTACACTGGATGGTCCTGGTACATTTTTAAAGAGAGTTCCTGTGATTATTAGGGCTACACTGGATGGTCCTGGTACATTTTTAAAGAGAGTTTCTGTGATTATTAGGGCTACACTGGATGGTCCTGGTACATTGTTTAAAGAGTTTCTGTGATTATTAGGGCTACACTGGATGGTCCTGGTACATTTTTAAAGAGAGTTTCTGTGATTATTAGGGCTACACTGGATGGTCCTGGTACATTTTTTAAAGAGAGTTCCTGTGATTATTAGGGCTACACTGGATGGTCCTGGTACATTTTTTAAAGAGAGTTCCTGTGATTATTAGGGCTACACTGGATGGTCCTGGTACATTTTAAAGAGAGTTTCTGTGATTATTAGGGCTACACTGGATGGTCCTGGTACATTTTTAAAGAGAGTTCCTGTGATTATTAGGGCTACACTAGATGGTCCTGGTACAGTTTTTAAAGAGAGTTTCTGTGATTATTAGGGCTACACTGGATGGTCCTGGTACAGTTTTTAAAGAGAGTTTCTGTGATTATTAGGGCTACACTAGATGGTCCTGGTACATTTTTTTAAAGAGAGTTTCTGTGATTATTAGGGCTACACTAGATGGTCCTGGTACATTTTTTAAAGAGAGTTTCTGTGATTATTAGGGCTACACTAGATGGTCCTGGTACATTTTTTTTAAAAGAGAGTTTCTGTGATTATTAGGGCTACACTAGATGGTCCTGGTACATTTTTTAAAGAGAGTTTCTGTGATTATTAGGGCTACACTGAGATGGTCCTGGTACAGTTTTAAAGAGAGTTTCTGTGGTTATTAGGGCTACACTAGATGGTCCTGGTACATTTTTTAAAGAGAGTTTCTGTGGTTATTAGGGCTACACTAGATGGTCCTGGTACATTTTTTAAAGAGAGTTTCTGTGATTATTAGGGCTCCACTGGATGGTCCTGGTACATTTTTTAAAGAGAGTTTCTGTGATTATTAGGGCTACACTGGATGGTCCTGGTACATTTTTTAAAGAGAGTTCCTGTGATTATTAGGGCTACACTGGATGGTCCTGGTACATTTTTTTAAAGAGAGTTTCTGTGATTATTAGGGCTACACTGGATGGTCCTGGTACATTGTTTTAAGAGAGTTTCTGTGATTATTAGGGCTACACTGGATGGTCCTGGTACATTGTTTAAAGAGAGTTTCTGTGATTATTAGGGCTACACTGGATGGTCCTGGTACATTTTTTAAAGAGTTTCTCTGTGATTATTAGGGCTACACTGGATGGTCCTGGTACATTTTTTAAAGAGAGTTTCTGTGATTATTAGGGCTACACTGGATGGTCCTGGTACATTTTTTAAAGAGAGTTTCTGTGATTATTAGGGCTACACTGGATGGTCCTGGTACATTGTTTAAAGAGAGTTTCTGTGATTATTAGGGCTACACTGGATGGTCCTGGTACATTTTTTAAAGAGAGTTTCTGTGATTATTAGGGCTACACTGGATGGTCCTGGTACATTTTTTAAAGAGAGTTCCTGTGATTATTAGGGCTACACTGGATGGTCCTGGTACATTTTTTTAAGAGAGAGTTCCTGTGATTATTAGGGCTACACTGGATGGTCCTGGTACATTTTTTTAAAGAGAGTTTCTGTGATTATTAGGGCTACACTGGATGGTCCTGGTACATTTTTTAAAGAGAGTTCCTGTGATTATTAGGGCTACACTAGATGGTCCTGGTACAGTTTTTAAAGAGAGTTTCTGTGATTATTAGGGCTACACTGGATGGTCCTGGTACAGTTTTTAAAGAGAGTTTCTGTGATTATTAGGGCTACACTAGATGGTCCTGGTACAGTTTTTAAAGAGAGTTTCTGTGATTATTAGGGCTACACTAGATGGTCCTGGTACATTTTTATAAAGAGAGTTTCTGTGATTATTAGGGCTACACTAGATGGTCCTGGTACATTTTTTAAAGAGAGTTTCTGTGATTATTAGGGCTACACTAGATGGTCCTGGTACATTTTTAAAGAGAGTTTCTGTGATTATTAGGGCTACACTGAGATGGTCCTGGTACATTTTTAAAGAGAGTTTCTGTGGTTATTAGGGCTACACTAGATGGTCCTGGTACATATTTTTTAAAGAGAGTGTCTGTGATTATTAGGGCTACACTAGATGGTCCAGGTACATTTTTAAAGAGAGTTTCTGTGATTATTAGGGCTACACTGGATGGTCCTGGTACATTTTTAAAGAGAGTTCCTGTGATTATTAGGGCTACACTGGATGGTCCTGGTACATTTTTTAAAGAGAGTTCCTGTGATTATTAGGGCTACACTGGATGGTCCTGGTACATTTTTTAAAGAGAGTTCCTGTGATTATTAGGGGCTACACTGGATGGTCCTGGTACATTTTTTTAAAGAGAGTTTCTGTGATTATTAGGGCTACACTGGATGGTCCTGGTACATTGTTTAAAGAGAGTTTCTGTGATTATTAGGGCTACACTGGATGGTCCTGGTACATTTTTTTAAAGAGAGTTTCTGTGATTATTAGGGCTACACTGGATGGTCCTGGTACATTTTTAAAGAGAGTTCCTGTGATTATTAGGGCTACACTAGATGGTCCTGGTACAGTTTTTAAAGAGAGTTTCTGTGATTATTAGGGCTACACTGGATGGTCCTGGTACAGTTTTAAAGAGAGTTTCTGTGATTATTAGGCTACACTAGATGGTCCTGGTACAGTTTTAAAGAGAGTTTCTGTGATTATTAGGGCTACACTAGATGGTCCTGGTACACATTTTTTAAAGAGAGTTTCTGTGATTATTAGGGCTACACTAGATGGTCCTGGTACATTTTTTAAAGAGAGTTTCTGTGATTATTAGGGCTACACTAGATGGTCCTGGTACATTTTTTAAAGAGAGTTTCTGTGATTATTAGGGCTATACGAGATGGTCCTGGTACAGTTTTAAAGAGAGTTTCTGTGGTTATTAGGGGCTACACTAGATGGTCCTGGTACATTTTTTAAAGAGAGTTTCTGTGATTATTAGGGCTACACTGGATGGTCCTGGTACATTTTTAAAGAGAGTTCCTGTGATTATTAGGGCTACACTGGATGGTCCTGGTACATTTTTTAAAGAGAGTTCCTGTGATTATTAGGGCTACACTGGATGGTCCTGGTACATTTTTTAAAGAGAGTTCCTGTGATTATTAGGGCTACACTGGATGGTCCTGGTACATTTTTTAAAGAGAGTTTCTGTGATTATTAGGGCTACACTGGATGGTCCTGGTACATTGTTTAAAGAGAGTTTCTGTGATTATTAGGGCTACACTGGATGGTCCTGGTACATTTTTTAAAGAGAGTTTCTGTGATTATTAGGGCTACACTGGATGGTCCTGGTACATTGTTTAAAGAGAGTTTCTATGATTATTAGGGCTACACTGGATGGTCCTGGTACATTTTTTAAAGAGAATTTCTGTGATTATTAGGGCTACACTGGATGGTCCTGGTACATTTTTTAAAGAGAGTTCCTGTGATTATTAGGGCTACACTGGATGGTCCTGGTACATTTTTTAAAGAGAGTTTCTGTGATTATTAGGGCTACACTGGATGGTCCTGGTACATTTTTTAAAGAGAGTTCCTGTGATTATTAGGGCTACACTGGATGGTCCTGGTACATTTTTTTACAGATAGTTCCTGTGATTATTAGGGCTACACTGGATGGTCCTGGTACATTTTTTAAAGAGAGTTTCTGTGATTATGGGGCTACACTGGATGGTCCTGGTACATTTTTTAAAGAGAGTTCCTGTGATTATTAGGGCTACACTAGATGGTCCTGGTACAGTTTTTAAAGAGAGTTTCTGTGATTATTAGGGCTACACTGGATGGTCCTGGTACATTTTTTTTAAAGAGAGTTTCTGTGATTATTAGGCTACACTGGATGGTCCTGGTACATTTTTTAAAGAGAGTTTCTGTGATTATTAGGGCTACACTGGATGGTCCTGGTACATTTTTTAAAGAGAGTTTCTGTGATTATTAGGGCTACACTGGATGGTCCTGGTACATTGTTTAAAGAGAGTTTCTGTGATTATTAGGGCTACACTGGATGGTCCTGGTACATTTTCTTTAAAGAGAGTTCCTGTGATTATTAGGGCTACACTGGATGGTCCTGGTACATTTTTTTACAGATAGTTCCTGTGATTATTAGGGCTACACTAGATGGTCCTGGTACATTTTTCTAAAGAAAGTTCTTGTGATTATTAGGGCTATACTAGATGGTCCTGGTACAGTTTTTAAAAGAGAGTTCCTGTGATTATTAGGGCTACACTAGATGGTCCTGGTACATTTTCTTTAAAGAGAGTTCCTGTGATTATTAGGGCTATACAAGATGGTCCTGGTACATTTTTTAAAGAGAGTTCCTGTGATTATTAGGGCTACACTGGATGGTCCTGGTACATTTTTTAAAGAGAGTTCCTGTGATTATTAGGGCTACACTGGATGGTCCTGGTACATTTTTTACAGATAGTTCCTGTGATTATTAGGGCTACACTAGATGGTCCTGGTACATTTTTAAAGAGAGTTTCTGTGATTATTAGGGCTATACGAGAAGGTCCTGGTACAGTTTTTAAAGAGAGTTTCTGTGGTTATTAGGGCTACACTAGATGGTCCTGGTACATTTTTTAAAGAGAGTTTCTGTGGTTATTAGGGCTACACTAGATGGTCCTGGTACATTTTTTAAAGAGAGTTTCTGTGATTATTAGGGCTACACTAGATGGTCCTGGTACATTTTTTAAAGAGAGTTTCTGTGATTATTAGGGCTACACTGGATGGTCCTGGTACATTTTTTTTAAAGAGAGTTTCTGTGATTATTAGGGCTACACTGGATGGTCCTGGTACATTGTTTAAAGAGAATTTCTGTGATTATTAGGGCTACACTGGATGGTCCTGGTACATTTTTAAAGAGAGTTTCTGTGATTATTAGGGCTACACTGGATGGTCCTGGTACATTTTTTTTAAAGAGAGTTCCTGTGATTATTAGGGCTACACTGGATGGTCCTGGTACATTTTTTTTTAAAGAGAGTTTCTGTGATTATTAGGGCTACACTGGATGGTCCTGGTACATTGTTTAAAGAGTTTCTGTGATTATTAGGGCTACACTGGATGGTCCTGGTACATTTTTTAAAGAGAGTTTCTGTGATTATGGGGGCTACACTGGATGGTCCTGGTACATTTTTTTAAAGAGAGTTCCTGTGATTATTAGGGCTACACTGGATGGTCCTGGTACATTTTTTAAAGAGAGTTCCTGTGATTATTAGGGCTACACTGGATGGTCCTGGTACATTTTTTAAAGAGAGTTTCTGTGATTATTAGGGCTACACTGGATGGTCCTGGTACATTTTTTAAAGAGAGTTCCTGTGATTATTAGGGCTACACTAGATGGTCCTGGTACAGTTTTTTAAAGAGAGTTTCTGTGATTATTAGGGCTACACTAGATGGTCCTGGTACAGTTTTTAAAGATAGTTTCTGTGATTATTAGGGCTACACTAGACGGTCCTGGTACAGTTTTTAAAGAGAGTTTCTGTGATTATTAGGGCTACACTAGATGGTCCTGGTACATTTTTATAAAGAGAGTTTCTGTGATTATTAGGGCTACACTAGATGGTCCTGGTACATTTTTTAAAGAGAGTTTCTGTGATTATTAGGGCTACACTAGATGGTCCTGGTACATTTTTATAAAGAGAGTTTCTGTGATTATTAGGGCTATACGAGATGGTCCTGGTACAGTTTTTAAAGAGAGTTTCTGTGGTTATTAGGGCTACACTAGATGGTCCTGGTACATTTTTTAAAGAGAGTTTCTGTGGTTATTAGGGCTACACTAGATGGTCCAGGTACATTTTTAAAGAGAGTTTCTGTGATTATTAGGGCTCCACTGGATGGTCCTGGTACATTTTTTAAAGAGAGTTTCTGTGATTATTAGGGGCTACACTGGATGGTCCTGGTACATTTTTAAAGAGAGTTCCTGTGATTATTAGGGCTACACTGGATGGTCCTGGTACAATTTTTTAAAGAGAGTTTCTGTGATTATTAGGGCTACACTGGATGGTCCTGGTACATTGTTTAAAGAGAGTTTCTGTGATTATTAGGGCTACACTGGATGGTCCTGGTACATTGTTTAAAGAGAGTTTCTGTGATTATTAGGGCTACACTGGATGGTCCTGGTACATTTTTTAAAGAGAGTTTCTCTGATTATTAGGGCTACACTGGATGGTCCTGGTACATTTTTTAAAGAGAGTTTCTGTGATTATTAGGGCTACACTGGATGGTCCTGGTACATTTTTTAAAGAGAGTTTGTGATTATTAGGGCTACACTGGATGGTCCTGGTACATTGTTTAAAGAGAGTTTCTATGATTATTAGGGCTACACTGGATGGTCCTGGTACATTTTTTTAAAGAGAGTTTCTGTGATTATTAGGGCTACACTGGATGGTCCTGGTACATTTTTTAAAGAGAGTTCCTGTGATTATTAGGGCTACACTGGATGGTCCTGGTACATTTTTTTAAAGAGAGTTCGTGTGATTATTAGGGCTACACTGGATGGTCCTGGTACATTTTTTTAAAGAGAGTTTCTGTGATTATTAGGGCTACACTGGATGGTCCTGGTATATTTTTTAAAGAGAGTTCCTGTGATTATTAGGGCTACACTAGATGGTCCTGGTACATTTTTTAAAGAGAGTTTCTGTGATTATTAGGGCTACACTGAGATGGTCCTGGTACAGTTTTTAAAGAGAGTTTCTGTGGTTATTAGGGCTACACTGGATGGTCCTGGTACATTTTTTAAGAGAGTTTCTGTGATTATTAGGGCTACACTGGATGGTCCTGGTACATTGTTTAAAGAGAGTTTCTGTGATTATTAGGGCTACACTGGATGGTCCTGGTACATTTTTAAAGAGAGTTTCTGTGATTATTAGGGCTACACTGGATGGTCCTGGTACATTGTTTAAAAGAGAGTTTCTGTGATTATTAGGGCTACACTGGATGGTCCTGGTACATTTTTTAAAGAGAGTTCCTGTGATTATTAGGGCTACACTGGATGGTCCTGGTACATTTTTTAAAGAGAGTTTCTGTGATTATTAGGGCTACACTGGATGGTCCTGGTACATTTTTTAAAGAGAGTTCCTGTGATTATTAGGGCTACACTGGATGGTCCTGGTACATTTTTTTAAAGAGAGTTCCTGTGATTATTAGGGCTACACTGGATGGTCCTGGTACATTTTTTAAGAGAGTTTCTGTGATTATTAGGGCTACACTGGATGGTCCTGGTACATTTTTTTAAAGAGAGTTCCTGTGATTATTAGGGCTACACTAGATGGTCCTGGTACAGTTTTAAAGAGAGTTTCTGTGATTATTAGGGCTACACTAGATGGTCCTGGTACATTTTTATAAAAGAGAGTTTCTGTGATTATTAGGGCTACACTAGATGGTCCTGGTACATTTTTTAAGAGAATTTCTGTGATTATTAGGGCTACTTTAATACTTACTTCTTTCCCGGAAAACTCGAAAGTTCAAGTTCCTACACAATACAGAATATGACACGTAATGAAGATTAATAACAGATAGTTGTAAATTAGTAAACTACTGTTAACCCTAACTGTTCTTGATATTAACCATATATTATCCATCTTGTTCAGATCACAACCATACATATGATCCATCTTGTTCAGATCACAACCATACATATGATCCATCTGTAACATATCACAACCATACATATGATCCATCTGTAACATATCACAAGTCCATACATATGATCCATCTGTAACAGATCACAACCATACATATGATCCATCTGTAACAGATCACAACTATACATATGATCCATCTTGTTTTATCATAACAATACATATAATCTCCTTCTATTGTCAGATCACAAACGTATATATTATCCATTTTGTTCAGATCACAACCATACATATGATCCATCCTGTTCAGATCACAACCATACATATGATCCATCTGTAACAGATCACAACCATACATATGATCCATCTATAACAGATAATTGGTGTTATTTCATAAATAGGTTCATTGATTTTTCTTGGACTTAGTAAATAACAATTTTCTTACAATAATTATCTGTTTTAGTATTCTGTTCATTATCTGTTTTAGTATTCTGTTCAGTCTTTGCTTAAGGGCTTTCGTTATGGGATACCAAACATTCAACACATTCACTTCGTGGAAAATGCCTGTGGCTACAGCGCCGTGTTCAGTAACAAACAATATTTTCTTTGAAATAACACGCTGTTTGTGATTGAAAACGATGGATATACATGTTGAAAGGTCGTTTACTTTGGCTGAATTTTTATGCGATCTCGAAGAATTTCTTTGTACTAGGATGTAACACGACTGAAAGTTAAATGAAATTAATTATACTTTGCTTCTCATTTCTATGGATGAAAAATAAACCTGAGGGCGTATAAAGCGAGAATTCGTAGCTGAATCCCTGTGGAGATCGTAGCTCACAGTTTATTATGGACAATTTTGCGCTTAAACAAAATAACTATTTTTTATTCTTTCATATTTGGTTTTGTTTTGTTTTGAATTTCGCGCAAAGCTACACGAGAGCTATCTGCGCTAATCATCCCTAATTTAGCAATGTAAGACTAAAGGGAAAGCAGCTAGTCATCACCACCCATCGCACACTATTAAGCTACTCTTTTACCAACGAATAGTGGAATTGACCGTAAAATTACAACGTTCTCATGGCTGAAAACCGTCGTGTAGCTTTGCGCGAAATTCGTAAACAAACAAACAAGCATATCTAAAAATAAGAACATAAATTTAGTTTCGTATCATTACCTAAAAGCCAGGCTTCCTTTTGTAGTTAGGGACATCGACTAGCAATTTGATAGTCACGGGTTCGAATTCTGTCTTCTGATGTGCTTGATCTTTGACTTCAAAATAGCAAAATTCAAAACATACAAATCTACTTCTGAGGTAAGAAGGACATAGAGAGAAGCCCCCTAGTGGCACAGCGATATATCTGCGGACTTACAATGCTAGAATTCGGGTTTCGATACCCGTGGTGGGTAGAGCAGAGGTAATTTAAAGAGAATCTTTAGACACAATTCTTCTGGACTATCTGTCCTGCAGCCCAAAGTATTTGTTGTGTGGCAAATATCTTTAACCTGGTTCTTCATCTCTCATTCGTTGTCTACCAAATTATCTCTTACTTGATTCGTCATGTTCAGTGTATGGGCCAATGAATTACGCGTTGCTCAGCACTGGATCTCTTTGTCCTAAGACAAGAAACTACATTACTAAATTATCAAGGTAGTGTTGTTAACAAGCACGTATACTAAGATTATTTGTCTAATTGATAGCTTTGGACTCATCCAGTTTTTTGTAAAGCAGGTCCTTCGTCTTCACATTTTGCTGTAAACATTAATAGTTTTTCATACCCGGTTTTAATTATGTGCAGTACACACATACTCTGACATAAAAAGCGATTGTTGTGCACGGGTTGGGAAGACCTGTTATTTTAGTGCTGTGTTAGTATAACACAAGTTAACTGTCTCCAAGTACATATCCATACTGAGTTTAGTTTTTCTCTACCTTCGTTTTGTCACTCCTTCCATTCTCTCACAGTGTTTTCCAAGTAGATATACATACTGAGTTTTCTCTACCTTCGTCTTGTCACTCCTTCCATTCTCTCACAGTGTTTTCCAAGTAGATATACATACTGAGTTTTCTCTACCTTCGTCTTGTCACTCCTTCCATTCTCTCACAGTGTTTTCCAAGTATATATACAACTGAGATTTCTCTACCTTCGTCTTGTCACTCCTTCCATTCTCTCACAGTGTTTTCCAAGTAGATATACATACTGAGATTTTCTACCTTCGTCTTGTCACTCCTTCCATTCTCTTCACAGTGTTTTCCAAGTAGATATACATACTGAGTTTTCTCTACTTTCGTCTTGTCACTCCTTCCATTCTCTCACAGTGTTTTCCAAGTAGATATACATACTGAGATTTCTCTACCTTCGTCTTGTCACTCCTTCCATTCTCTCACAGTGTTTTCCAGTAGTATATATACATACTGAGATTTCTCTACCTTCGTCTTGTCACTCCTTCCATTCTCTCACAGTGTTTTCAAGTAGATATACATACTGAGATTTCTCTACCTTCGTCTTGTCACTCCTTCCATTCTCTCACAGTGTTTTCCAAGTATATATACATACTGAGATTTCTCTACCTTCGTCTTGTCACTCCTTCCATTCTCTCACAGTGTTTTCCAAGTAGATATACATACTGAGATTTCTCTACCTTCGTCTTGTCACTCCTTCCATTCTCTCACAGTGTTTTCCAAGTATATATACATACTGAGATTTCTCTACCTTCGTCTTGTCACTCCTTCCATTCTCTCACAGTGTTTTCCAAGTAGATATACATACTGAGATTTCTCTACCTTCGTCTTGTCCTCCTTCCATTCTCTCACAGTGTTTTCCAAGTATATATACATACTGAGATTTCTCTACCTTCGTCTTATCAATCCTTCCATTCTCTCTACAGTGTTTTCCAAGTAGATATACATACTGAGTTTTCTCTACCTTCGTCTTGTCACTCCTTCCATTCTCTCACAGTGTTTTCAAGTATATATACAAACTGAGATTTCCTACCTTCGTCTTGTCACTCCTTCCATTCTCTCACAGTGTTTTCCAAGTAGATATACATACTGAGATTTCTCTACCTTCGTCTTGTCACTCCTTCCATTCTCTCACAGTGTTTTCCAAGTAGATATACATACTGAGTTTTCTCTACTTTCGTCTTGTCACTCCTTCCATTCTCTCACAGTGTTTTTCCAAGTAGATATACATACTGAGATTTCTCTCACCTTCGTCTTGTCACTCCTTCCATTCTCTCACAGTGTTTTCCAAGTATATATACATACTGAGATTTCTCTACCTTCGTCTTGTCACTCCTTCCATTCTCTCACAGTGTTTTCCAAGTAGATATACATACTGAGATTTCTCTACCTTCGTCTTGTCCTCCTTCCATTCTCTCACAGTGTTTTTCCAAGTATATATACATACTGAGATTTCTCTACCTTCGTCTTGTCACTCCTTCCATTCTCTCACAGTGTTTTCCAAGTAGATATACATACTGAGATTTCTCTACCTTCGTCTTGTCACTCCTTCCATTCTCTCACAGTGTTTTCCAAGTATATATACATACTGAGATTTCTCTACCTTCGTCTTGTCACTCCTTCCATTCTCTCACAGTGTTTTCCAAGTAGATATACATACTGAGATTTCTCTACCTTCGTCTTGTCACTCCTTCCATTCTCTCACAGTGTTTTCCAAGTATATATACATACTGAGATTTCTCTACCTTCGTCTTATCACTCCTTCCATTCTCTCACAGTGTTTTTTCTCCATCTGTCTGTAGAATTTATATCTTAGTGTTTTCCATTACCGTTGTTCTTCTTGAATTAATCACAAAGTTACACAATCGGCTATTTGTGCTCTACCCACCACGGGTATCAAAACCCGTTTTTAGCGTTTTAAGTCTACAGACATACCGCAGTGCCAATGGGGAGCGAATATATGCGGTGAATATATTTATAATTTTCTTCAATACTGTATTTACCACATTGGTTATTTTTGTAAAATATTTCTTTTTTTGTATAAGATCCTTTTCGTTAGTAACCCCTTTCTCTACCGTTCTTATATCACCTAATGGCTGGTATGGACATTGATAAGGAGAGACCAACGTTTGAACCTTGCAGGAACCTTCAATCACTATTTAACTATTCTATACATTCTTTCTTATTTTTGTAGAATTCTCTTATTTTATTACATTTCTTGTTATTTTGTATGATTTTTGCTATTTTCAGTTTTCTACAGAATATTTTCATTTATTCTGGTGTTCAATTTCTCAGAGGACACTTTCGCTCTTTTGTTCTCGTTCATCTGTTCGGCATCGCGTGCTTAACATCCTCCCTATAGAGACAACAAATATTGTCCTTTGATCAGTCGGTGGGCTCGTTATATCAACGAGGAGTCCTTACCCACGGGTACTATTACTGACGCAACTGTTTTCTCCCCAGTTATTGACTCAAACTAGGTAGGCGGGATGTTAGAGGTGGGTGGCTAGCTAGAATCTATTCTTCTGGACTTCACCAACAATAGCTTGTCTCAAGCTTCCTATGTGCTTCGGCGTCTTTCTCTCAGGCAACGCCCTGTCGTTGCAGGGCAACCTGCCTTGTTCTTTAGGGACCATACCGATCTGTATTTGGACATGAAAACATGAAACGACCAACCCCACCATTCTAACTTTACTACTTTGGAAAAATTTAAAGTTGCTATTAAATAATGAATTCTAAAGATGCCCATCTTTAGTTACTGTAATGAAAGAAATGTGTCCAACTTCAAATGTGATACGACCTCCGTAAAGCCAAACCACTCCCTTTCTATACATAACGATGAAATTTTATGAAATCTCCTGAGTCTTGCCACAATATCCATGCTGGGACACTTGTTTTGATGTTTTGTGTGGTGACTGTTAAGAAAAATATTTTTAAAATATTGTTATGACATTAGGATTTCTTTGGTACAAGTGTAACAAAATAATTCATTCTACAGAAAGTACTTAAATATATTATTTCGTTCCATTTGAGGATTCAGTCTCGGTATGTGATATAAAACACATTTCTTGGAAACTCAGATTTAGTGTGGAGACCAATAAAACATGTTTTCGCCCAGCAATACTAATATGGCCAATATTCACATTATATAAAAAATTGAAAACTGTCTGTATTACTGTCTGGGACCTGAAGAAATGTATTATTGTACTAAATCCCATGTTGTTTGGTTAATTGCCTTAATGGTCAGTTTTGATGTAATCTCCCTCCTTACAGAAGTAACAATAATCAAAGCCTACAAAGTAGCTTTAGAACATTATATCCAAGACAACAATCCATTGATACACATCCCTATCAACCAGTTAGCAACCCGTATAGAATTCACTACCACCAAACCTACAAATTAATGACCTATGTATGGGGAATCCCATGTCACCAGTTCTAGACAACATTTTTATGACACAGATTGAATCTCAAGCGCTGAATTCAGCCTTACACCCACCACTATACTGATACAGGTATGTTGATGATACAATTGCTGGATTCACATCTACAGAACACACAGTTTTTTTTAATCACGTTAACTGGATATACCCCTACATTAAGCTCACCTGTGAACAGGAAAACACTAACCAAATAACATTTCTTAACCTCAAAATCACTAGAACTGATACACAATTCAAAACAAAAATCCACAGAAAATTCACCCATACTGGATTATACATTCCATGGGACTCTGCACATGAAACAAAACAAAAACTCAACATATTAAGAAACTAAATAAACACAGCCATAACACTATGCTCACCCGATAAAATTAACATATGCTACGCATATGTTTCTCGACATCAGCGAAAAATAATCACCATTTGGAAAAAACTTACAACAAAACATAACATTCCAGTAAACACCAAATGTATTCAAAACCAGGTACAAAACTAAAGTCCATACTATGTAAAACTACACTGACAAACACAACACCAACATTATTTATAAAATACAATGTGATAACTACGACTACCTATATTAGAGAAATAAGCAGAGAAATAGAAACCAGACTCAAATAACACAAAACACCTTCACACGTTTTGGAACACTACAAATCAAATAAACACAACATAACCATAGAAAACACTCAAATACTAAATAAAGAAACAAACATAAACAAACGCAAAATTAAAGAAGTCCTACTTATACAGCAAGTAAAACCAAAATTAAACCAATATAAAAGAACACCTTCATACCAATATTAATTAATAACCTAACATCCACTTGTAGCGCCACCTACAATCCCGTACCAGTTTACACTTCTTCCATAAAACATGTGCCTGGCAACTGTCGATTGCAAAACCTCTCTTTGTTAACCTGAAGATGACCTAAGAAGGTCGAAACATTGTTCTGTACCTTATTTTAATTAAAGTTTAAAACCCATCCCAGCCGTCTTGAGAACACCTAAACACGTGAATAATCCCCATCTAGTTTGTTTCACAGACGCGTAAATGGTTCACGAAAACCCCACGTGAAAAGCTGAGCAAAGATAAAAATCCAAAATAATCTATATTTCCATTTGGGCCCTCTAACAAGTATTTTTATACCAAATTCCACGCAAAGTGGTTGACAGAAAGATAAATAATTGACCAAACCTCCTAAAATTATGTTTATTTATCCTTTTGACCCTTAAAATGAACAAAGATAGTCCTATTCTACATTTTTATATGTATATAAAAAAGTATTCCTAAACCAAAGGTCATGTAAACTGGCCGAAATATGTTGAAGAAATTATTAAATAATTTCAACATGTTTTCTTTATGTGGCATCTTGACCTCTACAATTATTGTAGTCCACCATTTTGTTTGTTAAAATATGTAAGACCTGAAGGAAAGTATCTTTGTACCAACTCTCACGTAAATTCATGACCCATAGCTCGAAATTCTGATTTTTTTAGCCATGAGACCTTTTGAAAGGACAAAATAGCCACATTTAACTTTCTTTGTCAATGTGTTGGACCCACGAAAATTTATATTTGTTCCAATTTTCGTCTTTATTGGTGTAAATATTACCGAACAAGAACCCAAAATATACTTTTTTGAGTTATGAGTTATTTGACTTTTGACACCATGAATTTCTTAAAAAAGCTTAAATAAAAAATGTGAAAAAAAGGTTTGGGACCAAATCTGACCAAGGTTTATTTAACCTTACCAGTTTCAAGCCAGTTTTTCAAAAAATTGAAGAGTATGTGGAATAAGAAAGAAAACAAGAAATAATATAAAATAGTACGCCCCCTGGGGAGACATAATATAGCACGCCCCCTGCGGAGACATAATATAGCACGCCCCCTGCGGAAACATAATATTCGAAACCATATCATCCACAGAAATTGAAATAACTTTTTGGTTTTGAAAATACTAAACAAATCCGTTTGTTTGTCAGTATATTGACTAAAATTAAGTAAACTGTATTCAGCCAATGATAATGTTGAATAAAGAAGTAGCTGCTTTCAGCCAATCATATTGCTGAATAAAATAAGTTATTGTATTCAACAAATGGCATTGTTGAATGAAATATTTTAAACTAATTCAAATAACAGTATTTTGAATGAAATATGTAACTGCATTTAATTTTTAACTTTCCTTTCTTAAACAAAAAAATAGAATGGTGATTCTTCCAGTTAGCACCATTAACTTTGTCCTCCTGATAAAATATACCTTTTAATTAAAGCTTATAACGTTTAAAGTCAACAATCGTTATACTTACCCATATGAATACATGTTATCTTTATCTGTTCTCTCTAGTCCTAGCCACAAAACTATGACGACGCAACTTTCACCAATTTTCTTTTGTTTTTCTCTGTCTAGTCGACCAAATGTGACCGACGAGTTCAGTGTGGTCTATGATCGTCATCAATTCATTTCCTTACTGTATAACCGCCACGCGCAACAATATATATGGAGAGTGATAGTTTACAAGGTGCTGGACATTGAGAAAGAGGAACGTGGTGACACTCTAAAGAGAACTGAATACACAGAAGGGGACTTGGTGACACTCTAAAGAGAAACTGAATATATAAGAAGGGGTGTGATGGCACTATAAAAAGAACTGAATATACAGAAGGGGATGTGATGGCATTAAAAAACTGAATATATAGAAGAGGATGTCGTGACACATTAAAAGAACGGAATATACAGAAGGGATGTGGTGATACTCTCAAGAGGAAATGAATATACAGAAGGGTATTGGTGATACTCAAGAGGAACTGAATATACAGAAGGGTATTTGGTGATACTCTCAAGAGGAACTCAATATACAAGAAGGGAACTAGGTGACACTCTAAAGAGGAACTGAATATACAGAAGGGGATGTGATGGTATTATAAAAAAACTGAATATACAGAAGAGGATGTCGTGACACATTAAAGAGGAACGGAATATACAGAGAGGGATGTGGTGATACTCTCAAGAGGAAATGAATATACAGAAGGGTATTTGGTGATACTCTCAAGAAGGAGACTGAATAAATATACAGAAGGGTATTTGGTGATACTCTCAAGAGGAACTGAATATACAGAAGGGGACTTGGTGACACTCTAAAGAGGAACTGAATATACAGAAGAGGATGTCATGACACCTTAAAGAGGAACTGAATATACAGAAGGGATGTGGTGATACTCTCAAGAGGAACTCAATATACAGAAGGGTATTTGGTGATACTCTCAAGAGGAACTCAATATACAGAAGGGAACTAGGTGACACTCTAAAGAGGAACTGAATATACAGAAGGGACTTGGTGACACTCTATAAAGGAACTGAATACATAGAAGGGATTTGGTAATACTCTAAAGAGGAACTGAATATACAGAAGGGGACTTGGTAACACTCTAAAGATGAACTGAATATATAGAAGGGAACTTGGTGATACTTTAAAGAGGAACTGAAGATACAGAACAGAAACTTGGTGATACTCACAAGAGAAACTGAATATACAGAAGGGGACTTGGTGACACTCTAAAGAGGAACTGAATACACAGAAGGGAACTTGGTGATACTCTAAAGAGGAACTGAATACACAGAAGAGGATATCATGACACTTTTAAGAGGAACTGAATATACTGAAGGGGATGTGGTGATACTCTCAAGAGGAACTGAATATACAGAAGGGAACTTGAGTGACACTCTAAAGACGAACTGAATATACAGAAGGGACTTGATTCCACTCTATAGAGAAACTGAATATATAGAAGGATTTGGTAATACTCTAAAGAGGAACTGAATATACAGAAGAGGATGTGATGACACTTTAATGAGAAACTGAATATACAGAAGGGTATTTGATGATACTCTAAAGAGAAATTGAATATACAGAAGGGGACTTGGTGACACTCTAAAAAAGAAACTGAATATACAGAAGTGAACTTGGTGACACTCTAAAGAGGAACTGAATATACAGAAAAGGATGTCATGACACTTTAAAGAGGAACTGAATATACAGAAGGGGATGGTGTGATACTTTCAAGAGGAACTGAATGTACAGAAAAGAACTTGTTGATACTCTCTAAAGAGGAACTGAATATACAGAAGTGAACTTGGTGACACTCTAAAGAGGAACTGAATATAGAGAAGGGACTGGTGACACTCTAAAGAGGAACTGAATATACAGAAGGGGATGTGGTGATACTCTGAGAGAAACTGAATATACAGAAGGGGACTTGGTGACACTCTAAAGAGGAACTGAATATACAGAAGAGTGTGTGATGACACTTAAAGAAAGAAAATGAATATACAGAAGGGGACTTGGTGACACTCTCAAAGAGGAACTGAATATACAGAAGGAAACTTGGTGATACACTGAAAAGGAACTGAATATACAGAAAGGGGACGTGGTGACACTCTAAAGAGGAAATGAATATACAGAAGGGAACTTGGTGACACTCTAAAGAGGAACTGAATATACAGAAGGGAACTTGGTGACACTCTAAAGAGAAACTGAATATACAGAAGGGAACTTGGTGATACTATAAAGAGGAACTGAATACACAGAAGGGAGGATATCATGACACTTTAAAGAGGAACTGAATATACTGAGCGGATGGTGTTTACTGTCAAGAGGAACTGGAATATACAGAAGGAACTTGGTGACACTCTAAAGAGGAACTGAATATACAAAAGGGGACTTGGTGACACTCTAAAGAGGAACTGAATATACAGAAGAGTGTGTGATGATACTTTAAAGAGAAATTCAAAAAACAGAAGGGGATTTGGTGACACTCTAAAGAGGAACTGAATATACAGAAGGGAACTTAGTGATACTCTAAAGAGGAACTGAATACACAGAAGAGGATATCATGACACTTTTAAGAGGAACTGAATATACTGAAGGGGATGTGGTGATACTCTCAAGAGGAACTGCATATACAGAAGGGAACTTGGTGACACTCTAAAGAGGAACTGAATATACAGAAGGGGACTTGATGCCACTCTATAGAGAAACTGAATATATAGAAGGGGATTTGGTAATACTCTAAAGAGGAACTGAATATACAGAAGAGGATGTGATGACACTTTAATGAGAAACTGAATATACAGAAGAGTGTGTGATGACACTTTAAAGAGAAATTGAATATACAGAAGGGGACTTGGTGACACTCTCATAAGGAACTGAATATACAGAAGGAAACTTGGTGATACTCTAAAGAGGAACTGAATATACAGAAGAGGATGTCATGATACTTTAAAGAGGAACTGAATAATCACATGGGGAACAATCGTAATTTTTATTATATGCACAAAAGTCCTATTAAATA
The DNA here is from genome assembly GCF_004210375.1 of Tachypleus tridentatus. Taxonomy (NCBI): domain Eukaryota; kingdom Metazoa; phylum Arthropoda; class Merostomata; order Xiphosura; family Limulidae; genus Tachypleus; species Tachypleus tridentatus. The sequence goes on from NW_027467777.1 coordinate 1,871,866, forward strand.
ATATGTATCTAATTGTTGTGATAGAAATGAAATAAAAAAACTCTATAACCCGAGTTTGCCCCTGATGAAGGGTTCATCTTTGTAAAGCGCTCTGGTTATAGGGTTTTTATTACATCTTTATCAAGAGTTCCTGAACCTACGTTATTTTTCTAACATCATGTATATACAGTTGCGAGTGTTCAAGGTTTGCAAACTTCTATTAGAAAACAGAAACAGTAACTGCAGTTTCCCACGTTTGTGTCAA
>NW_027467777.1:1872609-1912081 GCF_004210375.1 Tachypleus tridentatus
ATATAGTTTTACAGTCTTGTTTTAAAATGGTGATTTTACATATAGTTTTACAGTCTCGTTTTAGTATGATGAGATTTACATATGGTTTTACAGTCTTGTTTTAGTATGATGATTTTATGGTTTTTACAGTCTTATTTTAGTATGGTGATTTTACATATGGTTTTACAGTCTTGTTTTTTGAGTGTGATGATTTTACATATGGTTTACAGTCTTGTTTTTAGTATGATGATTTTACATATGGTACTTTACATCTTGTTTTAGTATGATGATTTTACATATGGTTTTACAGTCTTGTTTTAGTATGATGATTTTTACATATGGTTTTATTACAGTCTTGTTTTAGTATGGTGATTTTACATATGGTTTTACAGTCTTGTTTTAGTATGATGATTTTACATATAGTTTTACAGTCTTGTTTTAGTATGTGGATTTCATATGGTTTTTACAGTCTTTGTTTTAGTATGATGATTTTACATATGGTTTTACAGTCTTGTTTTAGTATGGTGATTTTACATATGGTTTTACAGTCTTGTTTTAGTATGGTGATTTTTACATATGGTTTACAGTCTTGTTTTTTAGTATGGTGTTTTTACATATGGTTTTACAGTCTTGTTTTAGTATGGTGATTTTACATATGGTTTTAAGTCTTGTTTAGTATGATGATGATTTTATATGTAGTTTTACAGTCTTGTTTTAGTATGATGATTTTATATGGTTTTACAGTCTTGTTTTAGATGGTGATTTTACATATGGTTTTACACTTGTTTTAGTATGATGATTTTACATATGGTTTTACAGTCTTGTTTTAGTATGATGATTTTACATATGGTTTTACAGTCTTGTTTTTAGTATGGTGATTTTACATATGGTTTTACAGTCTTGTTTTAGTATGATGATTTTATATGGTTTTACAGTCTTGTTTTAGTATGGTGATTTTACATATGGTTTTACAGTCTTGTTTTTTAGTGTGATGAATTTTACATATGGTTTTACAGTCTTGTTTTAGTATGATGATTTTACATATGGTTTTACAGTCTTGTTTTAGTATGATGATTTTACATATGGTTTTACAGTCTTGTTTTAGTATGATGATTTTACATATGGTTTTACAGTCTTGTTTAGTATGGTGATTTTACATATGGTTTTACAGTCTTGTTTTAGTATGATGATTTTATACGTAGTTTTACAGTCTTGTTTTAGTATGGTGATTTTACATATGGTTTTACAGTCTTCTTTTTTATTATGATGATTTACATATGGTTTTACAGTCTTGTTTTAGAGTGGTGATTTTACATATGGTTTTACAGTCTTGTTTAAGTGGGTGATTTTATATCGTTTTACAGTCTTGTTTTTTAGTATGATGATGATTTACATATAGTTTTACAGTCTTGTTTTAGTATGGTGATTTTACATATGGTTTTACAGTCTTGTTTTTAGAGTGGTGATGATTTTTACATATGGTTTTACAGTAGTCTTGTTGTTTTGAGTATGATGATGGTTTTGTTTTAGTATGATGGTGATTTTACATATGGTTTTACAGTCTTGTTTTAGTGATGATTTTATAGGTGATTTTACAGCCCCTGTTTTAGTATGGTGATCTTTACATGCAGTTTTACAGTCCTTGTTTTTAGCATGACATTTTACATATGCTAACTCACAGTCCTGTTTTAGTATGGTGATCTTTACATATGGTTTGGCCAGTCCTATTTTAGTATGATGATCTTTATGGTGTGCAAGCCCACAGTCTTGTTTTAGTAATGATTTGATCTTTTGCCATTACTATCCTTGCCAGTCCTTGTTCTAGTACAGACGATCTTTACACATGGCTTTACAGTCTTGTTTTAGTATGATGATATTTACACATGGTCTTTACAGTCCTTTGTTTAGTATGGTGATTTTACATATGGTTTTACAGTCCTGTTTTTGTATGATGATTTTTATACGTAGCCTTTAATAAGTCTTGTTTTTTGTATGGTGATTTTACATATGGTTTTACAGTCCTTGTTTTAGTATGGTGATTTTTACATATGGTTTTACAGTCTTGTTTTTAGAGTGGTGATGATTTTACACATGGTTTTACAGTCTTGTTTTAAGTGGTGATTTTACATATGGTTTTACAGTCTTGTTTTAGTATGATGATTTTACATAGTTTTACAGTTTTGTTTAGTATGATGATTTTACATATGGTTTTACAGTCTTGTTTTAGTATGATGATTTTATAGGTAGTTTTACAGTCTCTTAGCTTATTTTAGTATGGTGATTTTACATATGGTTTTACATTGTTTTAGTGTGATAATTTTATATGGTTTGTACTTGTTTAGTGAGGATTTTATGGTTTTACAGTCTTGTTTTAGTATGATGATTTTACATATAGTTTTACAGTCTTGTGGTGATTTTTACATATGGTTTACTCCGTTTTAGTATGATGATTTTACATACTGGTTTTTACTGTCTTGTTTTAGTATGATGAGTTTTACATATGGTTTTACAGTCTTATTTTAGTATGGTGATTTTACATATGGTTTTACAGCGTTGTTTTAGTGTATGATAATTTTACATATGGTTTTACAGTCTTGTTATAGTATGGTGATGATTTTAGATATGGTTTTACAGTCTTGTTTTAAAGTATGTGATTTTACATATGGTTTTACAGTCTTGTTTTAGTATGATGATTTTACATATGGTTTTACAGTCTTGGTTTTATTATGATGATTTTACATATGGTTTTACAGTCTTGTTTTAGTATGATGATTTTTATAGGTAGTTTACAGTCTTATTTTTAGTATGGTGATTTACACATATGGTTTTACAGTCTTGTTTTAGAGTGGTGATTTTACATATGGTTTTACAGTCTTGTTTAAAGTATGATGATTTTATAGGTAGTTTTACAGTCTTGTGTTTTAGTATGATGATTTTACATATAGTTTTACAGTCTTGTTTTAGTATGATGATTTTAGATATGGTTTTACAGTCTTGTTTTAGTATGGTGATTTTACATACGTTTACAGTCTTTGTTTTAGTATAATGATTTTACATATGGTTTTACAGTTCTTGTTTTAGTATGGTATGATTTTACATATGGTTTTACAGTCTTGTTTTAGTATGGTGATTTTACATATGGTTTTACAGCGTTGTTTTAGTGATAATTTTACATATGGTTTTACAATGTTTTTTTGATGATATGGTTTTACAGTCTTGTTTTAGTATGATGATTTTTACATATGGTTTTACAGTCCTGTTTTTAGTTATGATGATTTTACATATGGTTTTACAGTCTTTGTTTTAGTATGATGATTTTACATATGGTTTTACAGTCTTGTTTTAGTATGTTGTTGATTTTACATATGGTTTTACAGTCTTGTTTTTTAGTATGATGATTTTATATATGGTTTTACAGTCTTGTTTTGTATGGTGATTTTACATATGGTTTTACAGTCTTGTTTTAGTATGATGATTTTACATATGGTTTTACAGTCTTGTTTTAGAGTGGTGATTTTACATATGGTTTTACAGTCTTGTTTTAGTATGATTGATTTTACATATTAGTTTTACAGTCTTGTTTTAGTATGTTTGATTTTACATATGGTTTTACAGTCTTGTTTTGTATGATGATTTTACATATGTTTTACAGTCTTGATTTTACATATGGTTTTACAGTCTTGTTTTAAGTGGTGATTTTACATATGGTTTTACAGTCTTGTTTTAGAGTATGATGATTTTACATATGGTTTTACAGTCTTGTTTTAGGTATGATGATTTTACATATGATGTTTTACAGTCTTGTTTAGTATGGTGATTTTACATATGGTTTTACAGTCTTGTTTTAGTATGGTATGATGATTTTGATTTTATAGGTAGTTTTACAGTCTTGTTTTAGTATGGTGATTTTACATATGGTTTTATAGTCTTATTTTAGTATGATGTGATTTTACATATGGTTTTACAGCGTTGTTTTAGTGTGATAATTTTACATATGGTTTTACAGCCTTGTTTTAGTATGATGATTTTACATATGGTTTTACAGTCTTGTTTTAGTATGATGATTTTACATAGTTTTACAGTCTTGTTTTAGAGTGGTGATTTTACATATAGTTTTACAGTCTTGTTTTTAGTATGTGATTTTACATATGGTTTTACTGTCTTGTTTAGTATGATGATTTTACATATAGTTTTACAGTCTTGTTTTTTAGTATGGTGATTTTACATATGGTTTTACAGTCTTGTTTTAGTGTGATCATTTTATGGTTTTACAGTCTTGTTATAGATGGTGATTTTAGATATGGTTTTACAGTTTGTTTTAAAGTATGTGATTTTACATATGGATTTTACAGTCTTGTTTTAGTATGATGATTTTATAGGTAGTTTTACAGTCTTGTTTTAGTATGGTGATTTTACATATGGTTTTACAGTCTTGTTTTAGTATGATGATTTTACATACAGGTTTACAGTCTTGTTTTAGTATAGTGATGATTTTACATATGGTTTTACAGTCTTGTTTTATTATGATGATGATTTTACATATGGTTTTACAGTCTTGTTTTTTTAGAGTGGTGATTTTACATATGGTTTTACAGTCTTGTTTTAGTATGATGATTTTATATGGTTAGTTTACAGTCTTGTTTTAGTATGATGATTTTACATATGGTTTTACAGTCTTGTTTTAGTGTGATGATTTTATATGGTTTACAGTCTTGTTTTGTATATGATTTTTTACAGTCTTGTTTTTTAGTGTGATGATTTTACATATGTTTTAGTGATGATTTTACAGTCTTGTTTTAGTATGATGATTTTACATATGGTTTTACAGTCTTGTTTTAGTATGATGATTTTACATATGGTTTTACAGTCTTGTTTTTTAGTAGGATGATTTTACATATGGTTTTACAGTCTTGTTTTAGTATGGTGATTTTACATATGGTTTTACAGTCTTGTTTTAGTATGATGATTTTACACGTAGTTTTACAGTCTTGTTTTAGTATGGTGATTTTACATATGGTTTTACAGTTGTGTTTTATTATGATGATTTTACATATGGTTTTACAGTCTTGTTTTAGTATGATGATTTTATGATGGTTTACAGTCTTGTTTTTATTTATGTTACAGATCTTGTTATATGGTGATTTTATGGTTTTACAGTCTTGTTTTATGATGATGATTTTACATATGGTTTTACAGTCTTGTTTTAGTATGTGATGATTTTACATATGGTTTTACAGTCTTGTTTAGTATGATGATTTTACATATGGTTTTACAGTCTTGTTTTTAGTATGGTGATTTTACATATGGTTTTACAGTCTTGTTTTAGTATGATGATTTTACATATGGTTTTACAGTCTTGTTTAGTATGATGATGATTATATAGGTTAGTTTTACAGTCTTGTTTTAGTATGATGATTTTACATATGGTTTTACAGTCTTGTTTTAGTATGAGTGATTTTACATATGGTTTTACAGTCTTGTTTTAGTATGGTGATTTTACATATGGTTTTACAGTCTTGTTTTAGTATGATGATTTTACATATGGTTTTACAGTCTTGTTTTAGTATGGTGATTTTACATATGGTTTTACAGTCTTGTTTTAGTATGGTGATTTTACATATGGTTTTACAGTCTTGTTTTAGTAGGTGATGATTTTACATATGGTTTTACAGTCTTGTTTTAGTATGATGATTTTACATATGGTTTTACAGTCTTGTTTTAGTATGATGATTTTACATATGGTTTTACAGTCTTGTTTTAGTATGATGATTTTACATATGGTTTTACAGTCTTGTTTTAGTATGGTGATTTTACATATGGTTTTACAGTCTTGTTTTAGTATGATGATTTTATACGTAGTTTACAGTCTTGTTTTAGTATGGTGATTTACATATGGTTTTACAGTCTTGTTTTAGTATGATGATTTTACATATGGTTTTACAGTCTTGTTTTAGAGTGGTGATTTTACATATGGTTTTACAGTCTTGTTTTAGAGTGGTGATTTTACATATGGTTTTACAGTCTTGTTTTAGTATGATGATTTTATCATATGGTAGTTTACAGTCTGTTGTTTTAGTATGATGATTTTACATATGGTTTTACAGTCTTGTTTTAGAGTGGTGATTTTACATATGGTTTTACAGTCTTGTTTTAGTATGATGATTTTATAGGTAGTTTACAGTCTTGTTTTAGTATGGTGATTTTATATGGTTTTACAGTCTTGTTTTTTTAGTATGATGATTTTATATATGGTTTTACAGTCTTGTTTTAGTATGATGATTTTACATGTAGTTTTACAGTCTTGTTTTAGTATGGTATGATGATTTTACATATGGTTTTACAGTCTTGTTTTAGTATGGTGATTTTACATATGGTTTTACAGCTTGTTTTAGTGTGATGATTTACATATGGTATTACAGTCTTGTTTTAGTATGATGATTTTACATATGGTTTTACAGTCTTGTTTTAGTATGATGATGATTTTACATATGGTTTTACAGTCTTGTTTTAGTATGATGATTTTACATATGGTTTTACAGTCTTGTTTTAGTATGGTGATTTTACATATGGTTTTACAGTCTTGTTTTAGTATGATGATTTTATACGTAGTTTTACAGTCTTGTTTTAGTATGGTGATTTTACATATGGTTTTACAGTCTTGTTTTAGTATGGTGATTTTACATATGGTTTTACAGTCTTGTTTTAGTATGATGATTTTACATATGGTTTTACAGTCTTGTTTTAGGTGGTGATTTTACATATGGTTTTACAGTCTTGTTTTAGTATGATGATTTTATAGGTAGTTTTACAGTCCTTGTTTTAGTATGATGATTTTACATATGGTTTTACAGTCTTGTTTTAGTATGATGATTTTATAGGTAGTTTTACAGTCTTGTTTTAGTATGGTGATTTTACATATGGTTTTACAGCCTTGTTTTAGTGTGATGATTTTACATATGGTTTTACAGTCTCTTGTTTTAGTATGATGATTTTACATATGGTTTTACAGTCTTGTTTTAGTATGATGATTTTACATATAGTTTTACAGTCTTGTTTTAGAGTGGTGATTTTACATATGGTTTTACAGTCTTGTTTTAGTATGATGATTTACACATATGGTTTTACAGTCTTGTTTTAGTATGATGATTTTACATATAGGTTTTACAGTCTTATTTTAGTATGGTGATTTTACATATGGTTTTACAGTTGTTTTAGTGTGATGATTTTTACATATGGTTTTACAGTCTTGTTTTAGTATGGTGATTTTACATATGGTTTTACAGTTTTTGTTTAAAGTTGTGATTTTTATATGGTTTTACAGTCTTGTTTTAGTATGATGATTTTACATATGGTTTTACAGTCTTGTTTTATTATGATGATTTTACATATGGTTTTACAGTCTTGTTTTTAGTATGATGATTTTATAGGTAGTTTTACAGTCTTATTTTAGTATGGTGATTTTACATATGGTTTTACAGTCTTGTTTTAGAGTGGTGATTTTACATATGGTTTTACAGTCTTGTTTAAGTATGATGATTTTATAGGTAGTTTTACAGTCTTGTTTTAGTATGATGATTTTACATATAGTTTTACAGTCTTGTTTTAGTATGATGATTTTACATATGGTTACACAGTCTTGTTTTAGTATGGTGATTTTACATATGATTTTACAGTCTTGTTTTAGTATGATGATTTTACATATGGTTTTACAGTCTTGTTTTAGTATGGTGATTTTACATATGGTTTTACAGTCTTATTTTAGTATGGTGATTTTACATATGGTTTTACAGCGTTGTTTTAGTATGATGATTTTACATATGATGATTTTACATATGGTCTTACAGTTGTTTTAGTATGATGATTTTACATATGGTTTTACAGTCTTGTTTTAGTATGATGATTTTACATATGGTTTTACAGTCTTGTTTTAGTATGATGATTTTACATATGGTTTTACAGTCTTGTTTTTTTAGTATGATGATTTTTACATATGGTTTTACAGTCTTGTTTTAGTATGGTGATTTTACATATGGTTTTACAGTCTTGTTTTAGTATGATGATTTTACATATGGTTTTACAGTCTTGTTTTAGTATGGTGATTTTACATATGGTTTTACAGTCTTGTTTTAGTATGATGATTTTACATATGGTTTTACAGTCTTGTTTTTTTTAGATGGTGATTTTACATATGGTTTTACAGTCTTGTTTTAGTATGATGATTTTATATATAGTTTTACAGTCTTGTTTTAGTATGATGATTTTACATATGGTTTTACAGTCTTGTTTTAGTATGGTGATTTTACATATGGTTTTACAGTCTTGTTTTAGGTGGTGATTTTACATATGGTTTTACAGTCTTGTTTTAGTATGATGATTTTACATATGGTTTTACAGTCTTGTTTTAGTATGATGATTTTATATATGGTTTTACAGTCTTGTTTTAGTATGATGATTTTACATATGGTTTTACAGTCTTGTTTTAGAGTGGTGATTTTACATATGGTTTTACAGTCTTGTTTTAGTATGATGATTTTACATAGGTAGTTTTACAGTCTTGTTTTAGTATGGTGATTTTACATATGGTTTTACAGTCTTGTTTTAGTGTGATGATTTTACATATGGTAGTTTTACAGTCTTGTTTTAGTATGATGATTTTATAGGTAGTTTTACAGTCTTGTTTTAGTATGGTGATTTTACATATGGTTTTACAGTCTTGTTTTAGTATGGTGATTTTACATATGGTTTTACAGCGTTGTTTTAGTGTGATGATTTTACATATGGTTTTACAGTCTTGTTTTAGTATGATGATTTTACATATGGTTTTACAGTCTTGTTTTAGTATGATGATTTTACATATAGTTTTACAGTCTTGTTTTAGAGTGGTGATTTTACATATAGTTTTACAGTCTTGTTTTAGTATGATGATTTTACATATGGTTTTACAGTCTTTTTTAGTATGATGATTTTACATATAGTTTTATAGTCTTATTTTAGTATGGTGATTTTACATATGGTTTTACAGCGTTGTTTTAGTGTGATGATTTTACATATGGTTTTACAGTCTTGTTTTAGTATGGTGATTTTAGATATGGTTTTACAGTCTTGTTTTAAAGTTGTGATTTTACATATGGTTTTACAGTCTTGTTTTAGTATGATGATTTTATAGGTAGTTTTACAGTCTTGTTTTAGTATGGTGATTTTACATATGGTTTTACAGTCTTGTTTTAGTATGATGATTTTACATATGGTTTTACAGTCTTGTTTTAGTATGGTGATTTTACATATGGTTTTACAGTCTTGTTTTTAGTATGATGATTTTACATATGGTTTTACAGTCTTGTTTTAGAGTGGTGATTTTACATATGGTTTTACAGTCTTGTTTTAGTATGATGATTTTACATATAGTTTTACAGTCTTGTTTTAGTATGGTGATTTTACATATGGTTTTACAGTCTTGTTTTAGTATGATGATTTTATATATGGTTTTACAGTCTTGTTTTAGTATGATGATTTTACATATGGTTTTACAGTCTTGTTTTAGTATGGTGATTTTACATATGGTTTTACAGCGTTGTTTTAGTATGATGATTTTACATATGGTTTTACAGTCTTGTTTTAGTATGATGATTTTACATATGGTTTTACAGTCTTGTTTTAGTATGATGATTTTACATATGGTTTTACAGTCTTGTTTTAGTATGGTGATTTTACATATGGTTTTACAGTCTTGTTTTAGTATGATGATTTTACATATGGTTTTACAGTCTTGTTTTAGTATGATGATTTTACATATAGTTTTATAGTCTTGTTTTAGTATGGTGATTTTACATATGGTTTTACAGTCTTGTTTTAGTATGATGATTTTACATATGGTTTTACAGTCTTGTTTTAGTGTGATGATTTTAGATATGGTTTTACAGTCTTGTTTTAGTATGATGATTTTACATATGGTTTTACAGTCTTGTTTTAGTATGATGATTTTACATATGGTTTTACAGTCTTGTTTTAGTATGATGATTTTACATATGGTTTTACAGTCTTGTTTTAGTATGATGATTTTATAGGTAGTTTTACAGTCTTGTTTTAGTATGGTGATTTTACATATGGTTTTACAGTCTTGTTTTAGTATGGTGATTTTACATATGGTTTTACAGTCTTGTTTTAGTATGGTGATTTTTTATATGGTTTTACAGTCTTGTTTTAGTATGATGATTTTACATATAGTTTTACAGTCTTGTTTTAGTATGATGATTTTATATATGGTTTTACAGTCTTGTTTTAGTATGGTGATTTTACATATGGTTTTACAGTCTTGTTTTAGTATGATGATTTTACATATGGTTTTACAGTCTTGTTTTAGTATGATGATTTTACATATGGTTTTACAGTCTTGTTTTAGTATGGTGATTTTACATATGGTTTTACAGTCTTGTTTTAGTATGATGATTTTACATATGGTTTTACAGTCTTGTTTTAGTATGATGATTTTACATATGGTTTTACAGTCTTGTTTTAGTATGGTGATTTTACATATGGTTTTACAGTCTTGTTTTAGTATGATGATTTTACATATGGTTTTACAGTCTTGTTTTAGTATGGTGATTTTACATATGGTTTTACAGTCTTGTTTTAGTATGATGATTTTACATATGGTTTTACAGTCTTGTTTTAGTATGATGATTTTACATATGGTTTTACAGTCTTGTTTTAGTATGATGATTTTACATATGGTTTTACAGTCTTGTTTTAGTAGTGGTGATTTTACATATGGTTTTACAGTCTTGTTTTAGTATGATGATTTTATAGGTAGTTTTACAGTCTTGTTTTAGTATGGTGATTTTACATATGGTTTTACAGTCTTGTTTTAGTATGGTGATTTTACATATGGTTTTACAGTCTTGTTTTAGTATGGTGATTTTACATATGGTTTTACAGTCTTGTTTTAGTATGGTGATTTTACATATGGTTTTACAGTCTTGTTTTAGTATGATGATTTTATAGGTAGTTTTACAGTCTTGTTTTAGTATGATGATTTTACATATGGTTTTAGTCTTGTTTTAGTAGTCTTGTTTTAGTTTTAGTGGTGATTTTACATATGGTTTTACAGTCTTGTTTTAGTATGATGATTTTATAGGTAGTTTTACAGTCTTGTTTTAGTATATGGTGATTTTACATATGGTTTTACAGTCTTGTTTTAGTATGGTGATTTTACATATGGTTTTACAGTCTTGTTTTAGTATGGTGATTTTATATGGTTTTACAGTCTTGTTTTTAGTATGGTGATTTTACATATGGTTTTACAGTCTTGTTTTAGTGGTGATTTTACATATGGTTTTACAGTCTTGTTTTATGATGATTTTACATATGGTTTTACAGTCTTGTTTTAGTATGATGATTTTACATATGGTTTTACAGTCTTGTTTTAGTATGATGATTTTACATATGGTTTTACAGTCTTGTTTTAGAGTGGTGATTTTACATATGGTTTTACAGTCTTGTTTTAGTATGATGATTTTACATATGGTTTTACAGTCTTGTTTTAGTATGATGATTTTACATATAGTTTTACAGTCTTGTTTTAGTATGGTGATTTTACATATGGTTTTACAGTCTTGTTTTAGTATGATGATTTTACATATGGTTTTACAGTCTTGTTTTAGTATGATGATTTTACATATGGTTTTACAGTCTTGTTTTAGTATGGTGATTTTACATATGGTTTTACAGTCTTGTTTTAGTATGATGATTTTACATATGGTTTTACAGTCTTGTTTTAGTATGGTGATTTTACATATGGTTTTACAGTCTTGTTTTAGTGATGATGATTTTACATATGGTTTTACAGTCTTGTTTTATTATGATGATTTTACATATGGTTTTACAGTCTTGTTTTATTATGATGATTTTACATATGGTTTTACAGTCTTGTTTTAGTATGATGATTTTATAGGTAGTTTTACAGTCTTATTTTAGTATGGTGATTTTACATATGGTTTTACAGTCTTGTTTTAGTATGGTGATTTTACATATGGTTTTACAGTCTTGTTTAAGTATGATGATTTTATAGGTAGTTTTACAGTTTTGTTTTAGTATGATGATTTTACATATAGTTTTACAGTCTTGTTTTAGTATGATGATTTTACATATGGTTTTACAGTCTTGTTTTAGTATGGTGATTTTACATATGGTTTTACAGTCTTGTTTTAGTATGATGATTTTACATATGGTTTTACAGTCTTGTTTTAGTATGATTGATTTTACATATGGATTTTACATATGGTTTTCTTGTTTTAGTATGATGATTTTACATATGGTTTTACAGTCTTGTTTTAGTATGATGATTTTACATATGGTTTTACAGTCTTGTTTTAGTATGATGATTTTACATATGGTTTTACAGTCTTGTTTTAGTATGATGATTTTACATATGGTTTTACAGTCTTGTTTTAGTATGATGATTTTACATATGGTTTTACAGTCTTGTTTTAGTATGGTGATTTTACATATGGTTTTACAGTCTTGTTTTAGTATGATGATTTTATACGTAGTTTTACAGTCTTGTTTTAGAGTGGTGATTTTACATATAGTTTTACAGTCTCGTTTTAGTATGATGATTTTACATATGGTTTTAAAGTCTTATTTTAGTATGGTGATTTTACATATGGTTTTATAGTCTTGTTTTAGTATGATGATTTTATATATAGTTTTACAGTCTTGTTTTAGTATGATGATTTTACATATGGTTTTACAGTCTTGTTTTAGTATGGTGATTTTACATATGGTTTTACAGTCTTGTTTTAGAGTGGTGATTTTATATGGTTTTACAGTCTTGTTTTAGAGTGGTGATTTTACATATGGTTTTACAGTCTTGTTTTAGTATGATGATTTTATAGGTAGTTTTACAGTCTTGTTTTAGTATGATGATTTTACATATGGTTTTACAGTCTTGTTTTAGAGTGGTGATTTTACATATGGTTTTACAGTCTTGTTTTAGTATGATGATTTTATAGGTAGTTTTACAGTCTTGTTTTAGTATGGTGATTTTACATATGATTTTACAGTCTTGTTTTAGTGTGATGATTTTATAGGTAGTTTTACAGACTTGTTTTAGTATGGTGATTTTATAGGTAGTTTTACAGTCTTGTTTTAGTATGGTGATTTTACATATGGTTTTATAGTCTTATTTTAGTATGGTGATTTTACATATGGTTTTACAGCGTTGTATTAGTGTGATAATTTTACATATGGTTTTACAGCCTTGTTTTAGTATGATGATTTTACATATGGTCTTACAGTCTTGTTTTAGTATGATGATTTTACATATAGTTTTACAGTCTTGTTTTAGAGTGGTGATTTTACATATAGTTTTACAGTCTTGTTTTAGTATGATGATTTTACATATGGTTTTACAGTCATGTTTTAGTATGATGATTTTACATATAGTTTTATAGTCTTATTTTAGTATGGTGATTTTACATATGGTTTTACAGCGTTGTTTTAGTGTGATAATTTTACATATGGTTTTACAGTCTTGTTATAGTGTGGTGATTTTAGATATGGTTTTACAGTTTTGTTTTAAAGTTGTGATTTTACATATGGTTTACAGTCTTGTTTTAGTATGATGATTTTATAGGTAGTTTTACAGTCTTGTTTTAGTATGGTGATTTTACATATGGTTTTACAGTCTTCTTTTAGTATGATGATTTTTATATGGTTTTACAGTCTTGTTTTTTAGTATGGTGATTTTACATATGGTTTTACAGTCTTGTTTTATTATGATGATTTTACATATGGTTTTACAGTCTTGTTTTAGAGTGGTGATTTTACATATGGTTTTACAGTCTTGTTTTAGTATGATGATTTTATAGGTAGTTTTACAGTCTTGTTTTAGTATGGTGATTTTACATATGGTTTTACAGTCTTGTTTTAGTATGATGATTTTATAGGTAGTTTTACAGTCTTGTTTTAGTATGGTGATTTTACATATGGTTTTATAGTTTATTTTAGTATGGTGATTTTACATATGGTTTTACAGCGTTGTTTTAGTGTGATGATTTTACATATGGTTTTACAGTCTTGTTTTAGTATGATGATTTTACATATGGTCTTACAGTCTTGTTTTAGTATGATGATTTTACATATAGTTTTACAGTCTTGTTTTAGAGTGGTGATTTTACATATAGTTTTACAGTCTTGTTTTAGTATGATGATTTTACATATGGTTTTACAGTCTTGTTTTAGTATGATGATTTTACATATAGTTTTATAGTCTTATTTTAGTATGGTGATTTTACATATGGTTTTACAGTCTTGTTTTAGTGTGATGATTTTACATATGGTTTTACAGTCTTGTTTTAGTATGGTGATTTTACATATGGTTTTACAGTTTTGTTTTAAAGTTGTGATTTTACATATGGTTTTACAGTCTTGTTTTATTATGATGATTTTACATATGGTTTTACAGTCTTGTTTTAGTATGATGATTTTACATATGGTTTTACAGTCTTGTTTTAGTATGATGATTTTATAGGTAGTTTTACAGTCTTGTTTTAGTATGGTGATTTTACATATGGTTTTACAGTCTTGTTTTAGAGTGGTGATTTTACATATGGTTTTACAGTCTTGTTTTAGTATGATGATAGAGTCTTGTTTTAGTATGATGATTTTATAGTTTTACAGCCTTGTTTTATATGGATTTTACAGTCTTGTTTTAGTATGGTGATTTTACATATGGTTTTACAGTCTTGTTTTAGTATGATGATTTTACATATGGTTTTACAGTCTTGTTTTAGTATGGTGATTTTACATATGGTTTTACAGTCTTATTTTAGTATGGTGATTTTACATATGGTTTTACAGTCTTGTTTTAGTATGATGATTTTACATATGGTTTTACAGTCTTGTTTTAGTATGATGATTTTACATATGGTTTTACAGTCTTGTTTTAGTATGATGATTTTACATATGGTTTTACAGTCTTGTTTTAGTATGATGATTTTACATATGGTTTTACAGTCTTGTTTTAGTATGGTGATTTTACATATGGTTTTACAGTCTTGTTTTAGTATGATGATTTTATATATGGTTTTACAGTCTTGTTTTAGTATGGTGATTTTACATATGGTTTTACAGTCTTGTTTTAGTATGATGATTTTACATATGGTTTTACAGTCTTGTTTTAGAGTGGTGATTTTACATATGGTTTTACAGTCTTGTTTTAGTATGATGATTTTACATATGGTTTTACAGTCTTGTTTTAGTATGATGATTTTACATATGGTTTTACAGTCTTGTTTTAGTATGATGATTTTACATATGGTTTTACAGTCTTGTTTTAGAGTGGTGATTTTACATATGGTTTTACAGTCTTGTTTTAGTATGGTGATTTTACATATGGTTTTACAGTCTTGTTTTAGTATGATGATTTTATAGGTGGTTTTACAGTCTTGTTTTAGTATGATGATTTTACATATGGTTTTACAGTCTTGTTTTAGTATGGTGATTTTACATATGGTTTTACAGTCTTGTTTTAGTATGATGATTTTACAGGTAGTTTTACAGTCTTGTTTTAGTATGGTGATTTTACATATGGTTTTACAGTCTTGTTTTAGTATGATGATTTTATAGGTGGTTTACAGTCTTGTTTTAGTATGATGATTTTACATATGGTTTTACAGTCTTGTTTTAGTATGGTGATTTTACATATGGTTTTACAGTCTTATTTTAGTATGGTGATTTTACATATGGTTTTACAGTCTTGTTTTAGTGTGATGATTTTACATATGGTTTTACAGTCTTGTTTTAGTATGATGATTTTACATATGGTTTTACAGTCTTGTTTTAGTATGATGATTTTACATATGGTTTTACAGTCTTGTTTTAGTATGGTGATTTTACATATAGTTTTACAGTCTTGTTTTAGTATGATGATTTTACATATGGTTTTACAGTCTTGTTTTAGTATGATGATTTTACATATAGTTTTACAGTCTTGTTTTAGTATGGTGATTTTACATATGGTTTTACAGCGTTGTTTTAGTATGATGATTTTACATATGGTTTTACAGTCTTGTTTTAGTATGGTGATTTTACATATGGTTTTACAGTCTTGTTTTAGTATGGTGATTTTACATATGGTTTTACAGTCTTGTTTTAGTATGATGATTTTACATATGGTTTTACAGTCTTGTTTTAGTATGGTGATTTTACATATGGTTTTACAGTCTTGTTTTAGTATGATGATTTTACATATGGTTTTACAGTCTTGTTTTAGTATGATGATTTTACATATGGTTTTACAGTCTTGTTTTAGTATGATGATTTTACATATGGTTTTACAGTCTTGTTTTAGTATGATGATTTTACATATGGTTTTACAGTCTTGTTTTAGTATGGTGATTTTACATATGGTTTTACAGTCTTGTTTTAGTATGATGATTTTACATATGGTTTTACAGTCTTGTTTTAGTATGGTGATTTTACATATGGTTTTACAGTCTTGTTTTAAAGTTGTGATTTTACATATGGTTTTACAGTCTTGTTTTAGTATGATGATTTTACATATGGTTTTACAGTCTTGTTTTAGTATGATGATTTTACATATGGTTTTACAGTCTTGTTTTAGTATGATGATTTTATAGGTAGTTTTACAGTCTTGTTTTAGTATGGTGATTTTACATATGGTTTTACAGTCTTGTTTTAGAGTGGTGATTTTACATATGGTTTTACAGTCTTGTTTTAGTATGATGATTTTATAGGTAGTTTTACAGTCTTGTTTTAGTATGATGATTTTACATATAGTTTTACAGTCTTGTTTTAGTATGATGATTTTACATATGGTTTTACAGTCTTGTTTTAGTATGGTGATTTTACATATGGTTTTACAGTCTTGTTTTAGTATGATGATTTTACATATGGTTTTACAGTCTTGTTTTAGTATGGTGATTTTACATATGGTTTTACAGTCTTGTTTTAGTATGGTGATTTTACATATGGTTTTACAGTCTTGTTTTAGTATGATGATTTTACATATGGTTTTACAGTCTTGTTTTAGTATGATGATTTTACATATGGTTTTACAGTCTTGTTTTAGTATGATGATTTTACATATGGTTTTACAGTCTTGTTTTAGTATGATGATTTTACATATGGTTTTACAGTCTTGTTTTAGTATGATGATTTTACATATGGTTTTACAGTCTTGTTTTAGTATGGTGATTTTACATATGGTTTTACAGTCTTGTTTTAGTATGATGATTTTATACGTAGTTTTACAGTCTTGTTTTAGTATGGTGATTTTACATATGGTTTTACAGTCTTGTTTTATTATGATGATTTTACATATGGTTTTACAGTCTTGTTTTAGAGTGGTGATTTTACATATGGTTTTACAGTCTTGTTTTAGTATGATGATTTTATACGTAGTTTTACAGTCTTGTTTTAGTATGTTGATTTTACATATGGTTTTACAGTCTTGTTTTAGTATGGTGATTTTACATATGGTTTTACAGTCTTGTTTTAGAGTGGTGATTTTCCATATGGTTTTACAGTCTTGTTTTAGAGTGGTGATTTTACATATCGTTTTACAGTCTTGTTTTAGTATGATGATTTTATAGGTAGTTTTACAGTTTTGTTTTAGTATGATGATTTTACATATGGTTTTACAGTCTTGTTTTAGTGGTGATTTTACATATGGTTTTACAGTCTTGTTTTAGTATGATGATTTTATACGTAGTTTTACAGTCTTGTTTTAGTATGGTGATTTTACATATGGTTTTACAGTCTTGTTTTAGTGTGATGATTTTATAGGTAGTTTTACAGACTTGTTTTAGTATGGTGATTTTATAGGTAGTTTTACAGTCTTGTTTTAGTATGGTGATTTTACATATGGTTTTATAGTCTTATTTTAGTATGGTGATTTTACATATAGTTTTACAGTCTTGTTTTAGTGTGATAATTTTACATATGGTTTTACAGCCTTGTTTTAGTATGATGATTTTACATATGGTCTTACAGTCTTGTTTTAGTATGATGATTTTACATATAGTTTTACAGTCTTGTTTTAGAGTGGTGATTTTACATATAGTTTTACAGTCTCGTTTTAGTATGATGATTTTACATATGGTTTTACAGTCATGTTTTAGTATGATGATTTTACATATAGTTTTATAGTCTTATTTTAGTATGGTGATTTTACATATGGTTTTACAGCGTTGTTTTAGTGTGATGATTTTACATATGGTTTTACAGTCTTGTTATAGTGTGGTGATTTTAGATATGGTTTTACAGTTTTGTTTTAAAGTTGTGATTTTACATACGGATTTAAAGTCTTGTTTTAGTATGATGATTTTATAGGTAGTTTTACAGTCTTGTTTTAGTATGGTGATTTTACATATGGTTTTACAGTCTTCTTTTAGTATGATGATTTTATACGTAGTTTTACAGTCTTGTTTTTGTATGGTGATTTTACATATGGTTTTACAGTCTTCTTTTATTATGATGATTTTACATATGGTTTTACCGTCTTGTTTTAGAGTGGTGATTTTACATATCGTTTTACAGTCTTGTTTTAGTGTGATGATTTTATAGGTAGTTTTACAGTCTTGTTTTAGTATGGTGATTTTACATATGGTTTTACAGTCTTGTTTTAGTGTGATGATTTTATAGGTAGTTTTACAGTCTTGTTTTAGTATGGTGATTTTACATATGGTTTTATAGTCTTATTTTAGTATGGTGATTTTACATATGGTTTTACAGCGTTGTTTTAGTGTGATAATTTTACATATGGTTTTACAGCCTTGTTTTAGTGTGATGATTTTACATATGGTCTTACAGTCTTGTTTTAGTATGATGATTTTACATATAGTTTTACAGTCTTGTTTTAGAGTGGTGATTTTACATATAGTTTTACAGTCTCGTTTTAGTATGATGATTTTACATATGGTTTTACTGTCATGTTTTAGTATGATGATTTTACATATAGTTTTATAGTCTTATTTTAGTATGGTGATTTTACATATGGTTTTACAGCGTTGTTTTAGTGTGATAATTTTACATATGGTTTTACAGTCTTGTTATAGTGTGGTGATTTTAGATATGGTTTTACAGTTTTGTTTTAAAGTTGTGATTTTACATATGGTTTTACAGTCTTGTTTTATTATGATGATTTTACATATGGTTTTACAGTCTTGTTTTATTATGATGATTTTACATATGGTTTTACAGTCTTGTTTTAGTATGATGATTTTATAGGTAGTTTTACAGTCTTATTTTAGTATGGTGATTTTACATATGGTTTTACAGTCTTGTTTTAGAGTGGTGATTTTACATATGGTTTTACAGTCTTGTTTAAGTATGATGATTTTATAGGTAGTTTTACAGTTTTGTTTTAGTATGATGATTTTACATATAGTTATACAGCCTTGTTTTAGTATGATGATTTTGGATATGGTTACACAGTCTTGTTATAGTATGGTGATTTTACATATGATTTTACAGTCTTGTTTTAGTATAATGATTTCACATATGGTTTTACAGTCTTGTTTTAGTATGGTGACTTTACATATGGTTTTATAGTCTTATTTTAGTATGGTGATTTTACATATGGTTTTACAGCGTTGTTTTAGTGTGATAATTTTACATATGGTATTACAGCCTTGTTTTAGTATGATGATTTTACATATGGTCTTACAGCCTTGTTTTAGTATGATGATTTTACATATGGTTTTACTGTCTTGTTTTAGTATGATGATTTTACATATGGTCTTACAGTCTTGTTTTAGTATGGTGATTTTACATATGGTTTTACAGTCTTCTTTTAGTATGATGATTTTATACGTAGTTTTACAGTCTTGTTTTTGTATGGTGATTTTACATATGGTTTTACAGTCTTCTTTTATTATGATGATTTTACATATGGTTTTACAGTCTTGTTTTAGAGTGGTGATTTTACATATGGTTTTACAGTCTTGTTTTAGTATGATGATTTTATACGTAGTTTTACAGTCTTGTTTTAGTATGTTGATTTTACATATGGTTTTACAGTTTTGTTTTAGTATGGTGATTTTACATATGGTTTTACAGTCTTGTTTTAGAGTGGTGATTTTACACATGGTTTTACTGTCTTGTTTTAGAGTGGTGATTTTACATATCGTTTTACAGTCTTGTTTTAGTATGATGATTTTATAGGTAGTTTTACAGTTTTGTTTTAGTATGATGATTTTACATATGGTTTTACAGTCTTGTTTTAGAGTGGTGATTTTACATATGGTTTTACAGTCTTGTTTTAGTATGATGATTTTATAGGTAGTTTTACAGTCTTGTTTTAGTATGGTGATTTTACATATGGTTTTACAGTCTTGTTTTAGTGTGATGATTTTATAGGTAGTTTTACAGTCTTGTTTTAGTATGGTGATTTTATAGGTAGTTTTACAGTCTTGTTTTAGTATGGTGATTTTACATATGGTTTTATAGTCTTATTTTAGTATGGTGATTTTACATATGGTTTTACAGCGTTGTTTTAGTGTGATAATTTTACATATGGTTTTACAGTCTTGTTTTAGTATGATGATTTTACATATGGTTTTACAGTCTTGTTTTAGTATGATGATTTTACATATAGTTTTACAGTCTTGTTTTAGAGTGGTGATTTTACATATAGTTTTACAGTCTTGTTTTAGTATGATGATTTTACATATGGTTTTACAGTCTTGTTTTAGTATGATGATTTTACATATAGTTTTACAGTCTTGTTTTAGTATGGTGATTTTACATATGGTTTTACAGCGTTGTTTTAGTGTGATGATTTTACATATGGTTTTACAGTCTTGTTTTAGTATGGTGATTTTACATATGGTTTTACAGTCTTGTTTTAAAGTTGTGATTTTACATATGGTTTAAAGTCTTGTTTTAGTATGATGATTTTATAGGTAGTTTTACAGTCTTGTTTTAGTATGGTGATTTTACATATGGTTTTACAGTCTTCTTTTATTATGATGATTTTACATATGGTTTTACAGTCTTGTTTTAGTATGATGATTTTACATATGGTTTTACAGTCTTGTTTTAGTATGATGATTTTACATATGGTTTTACAGTCTTGTTTTAGTATGATGATTTTATAGGTAGTTTTACAGTCTTGTTTTAGTATGGTGATTTTACATATGGTTTTACAGTCTTGTTTTAGAGTGGTGATTTTACATATGGTTTTACAGTCTTGTTTAAGTATGATGATTTTATAGGTAGTTTTACAGTCTTGTTTTAGTATGATGATTTTACATATAGTTTTACAGTCTTGTTTTAGTATGATGATTTTACATATGGTTTACACAGTCTTGTTTTAGTATGGTGATTTTACATATGGTTTTACAGTCTTGTTTTAGTATGATGATTTTACATATGGTTTTACAGTCTTGTTTTAGTATGGTGATTTTACATATGGTTTTACAGTCTTGTTTTAGTATGGTGATTTTACATATGGTTTTACAGCTTGTTTTAGTGTGATGATTTTACATATGGTTTTACAGTCTTGTTTTAGTATGATGATTTTACATATGGTTTTACAGTCTTGTTTTAGTATGATGATTTTACATATGGTTTTACAGTCTTGTTTTAGTATGATGATTTTACATATGGTTTTACAGTCTTGTTTTAGTATGGTGATTTTACATATGGTTTTACAGTCTTGTTTTTTAGTATGATGATTTTATACGTAGTTTTACAGTCTTGTTTTTGTATGGTGATTTTTCATATGGTTTTACAGTCTTCTTTTATTATGATGATTTTACATATGGTTTTACAGTCTTGTTTTAGAGTGGTGATTTTACATATGGTTTTACAGTCTTGTTTTAGTATGATGATTTTATACGTAGTTTTACAGTCTTGTTTTAGTATGTTGATTTTACATATGGTTTTACAGTTTTGTTTTAGTATGGTGATTTTACATATGGTTTTACAGTCTTGTTTTAGAGTGGTGATTTTACATATGGTTTTACAGTCTTGTTTTAGAGTGGTGATTTTACATATCGTTTTACAGTCTTGTTTTAGTATGATGATCTTATAGGTAGTTTTACAGTTTTGTTTTAGTATGATGATTTTACATATGGTTTTACAGTCTTGTTTTAGAGTGGTGATTTTACATATGGTTTTACAGTCTTGTTTTAGTATGATGATTTTATAGGTAGTTTTACAGTTTTGTTTTAGTATGGTGATTTTACATATGATTTTACAGTCTTGTTTTAGTGTGATGATTTTATAGGTAGTTTTACAGTCTTGTTTTAGTATGGTGATTTTATAGGTAGTTTTACAGTCTTGTTTTAGTATGGTGATTTTACATATGGTTTTATAGTCTTATTTTAGTATGGTGATTTTACATATGGTTTTACAGCGTTGTATTAGTGTGATAATTTTACATATGGTTTTACAGCCTTGTTTTAGTATGATGATTTTACATATGGTCTTACAGTCTTGTTTTAGTATGATGATTTTACATATAGTTTTACAGTCTTGTTTTAGAGTGGTGATTTTACATATAGTTTTACAGTCTCGTTTTAGTATGATGATTTTACATATGGTTTTACTGTCATGTTTTAGTATGATGATTTTACATATAGTTTTATAGTCTTATTTTAGTATGGTGATTTTACATATGGTTTTACAGCGTTGTTTTAGTGTGATCATTTTACATATGGTTTTACAGTCTTGTTATAGTGTGGTGATTTTAGATATGGTTTTACAGTTTTGTTTTAAAGTTGTGATTTTACATACGGATTTAAAGTCTTGTTTTAGTATGATGATTTTATAGGTAGTTTTACAGTCTTGTTTTAGTATGGTGATTTTACATATGGTTTTACAGTCTTCTTTTAGTATGATGATTTTATACGAAGTTTTACAGTCTTGTTTTTGTATGGTGATTTTACATATGGTTTTACAGTCTTCTTTTATTATGATGATTTTACATATGGTTTTACAGTCTTGTTTTAGAGTGGTGATTTTACATATCGTTTTACAGTCTTGTTTTAGTATGATGATTTTATAGGTAGTTTTACAGTCTTGTTTTAGTATGGTGATTTTACATATGGTTTTACAGTCTTGTTTTAGTGTGATGATTTTATAGGTAGTTTTACAGTCTTGTTTTTGTATGGTGATTTTACATATGGTTTTATAGTCTTATTTTAGTATGGTGATTTTACATATGGTTTTACAGCGTTGTTTTAGTGTGATAATTTTACATATGGTTTTACAGCCTTGTTTTAGTGTGATGATTTTACATATGGTCTTACAGTCTTGTTTTAGTATGATGATTTTACATATAGTTTTACAGTCTTGTTTTAGAGTGGTGATTTTACATATAGTTTTACAGTCTTGTTTTAGTATGATGATTTTACATATGGTTTTACAGTCTTGTTTTAGTATGATGATTTTACATATAGTTTTACAGTCTTATTTTAGTATGGTGATTTTACATATGGTTTTACAGCGTTGTTTTAGTGTGATAATTTTACATATGGTTTTACAGTCTTGTTTTAGTGTGGTGATTTTACATATGGTTTTACAGTCTTGTTTTAAAGTTGTGATTTTACATATGGTTTTACAGTCTTGTTTTAGTATGATGATTTTACATATGGTTTTACAGTCTTGTTTTATTATGATGATTTTACATATGGTTTTACAGTCTTGTTTTAGTATGATGATTTTATAGGTAGTTTTACAGTTTTGTTTTAGTATGATGATTTTACATATAGTTTTACAGTCTTGTTTTAGTATGATGATTTTAGATATGGTTTTACAGTCTTGTTTTAGTATGGTGATTTTACATATGATTTTACAGTCTTGTTTTAGTATAATGATTTTACATATGGTTTTACAGTCTTGTTTTAGTATGGTGACTTTACATATGGTTTTACAGTCTTATTTTAGTATGGTGATTTTACATATGGTTTTACAGCGTTGTTTTAGTGTGATGATTTTACATATGGTTATTACAGTCTTGTTTTAGTATGATGATTTTACATATGGTTTTACTGTCTTGTTTTAGTATGATGATTTTACATATGGTTTTACTGTCTTGTTTTAGTATGATGATTTTACATATGGTCTTACAGTCTTGTTTTAGTATGGTGATTTTACATATGGTTTTACAGTCTTCTTTTAGTATGATGATTTTATACGTAGTTTTACAGTCTTGTTTTTGTATGGTGATTTTACATATGGTTTTACAGTCTTCTTTTATTATGATGATTTTACATATGGTTTTACAGTCTTGTTTTAGAGTGGTGATTTTACATATGGTTTTACAGTCTTGTTTTAGTATGATGATTTTATACGTAGTTTTACAGTCTTGTTTTAGTATGTTGATTTTACATATGGTTTTACAGTTTTGTTTTAGTATGGTGATTTTACATATGGTTTTACAGTCTTGTTTTAGAGTGGTGATTTTACACATGGTTTTACTGTCTTGTTTTAGAGTGGTGATTTTACATATCGTTTTACAGTCTTGTTTTAGTATGATGATTTTATAGGTAGTTTTACAGTCTTGTTTTAGTATGATGATTTTACATATGGTTTTACAGTCTTGTTTTAGAGTGGTGATTTTACATATGGTTTTACAGTCTTGTTTTAGTATGATGATTTTATAGGTAGTTTTACAGTCTTGTTTTAGTATGGTGATTTTACATATGATTTTACAGTCTTGTTTTAGTGTGATGATTTTATAGGTAGTTTTACAGACTTGTTTTAGTATGGTGATTTTATAGGTAGTTTTACAGTCTTGTTTTAGTATGGTGATTTTACATATGGTTTTATAGTCTTATTTTAGTATGGTGATTTTACATATGGTTTTACAGTGTTGTTTTAGTGTGATGATTTTACATATGGTTTTACAGTCTTGTTTTAGTATGATGATTTTACATATGGTCTTACAGTCTTGTTTTAGTATGATGATTTTACATATAGTTTTACAGTCTTGTTTTAGAGTGGTGATTTTACATATAGTTTTACAGTCTTGTTTTAGTATGATGATTTTACATATGGTTTTACTGTCTTGTTTTAGTATGATGATTTTACATATAGTTTTATAGTCTTATTTTAGTATGGTGATTTTACATATGGTTTTACAGCGTTGTTTTAGTGTGATCATTTTACATATGGTTTTACAGTCTTGTTATAGTGTGGTGATTTTAGATATGGTTTTACAGTTTTGTTTTAAAGTTGTGATTTTACATATGGGTTTAAAGTCTTGTTTTAGTATGATGATTTTATAGGTAGTTTTACAGTCTTGTTTTAGTATGGTGATTTTACATATGGTTTTACAGTCTTCTTTTATTATGATGATTTTACATATGGTTTTACAGTCTTGTTTTATATATGATGATTTTACATATGGTTTTACAGTCTTGTTTTAGTATGGTGATTTTACATATGGTTTTACAGTCTTCTTTTATTATGATGATTTTACATATGGTTTTACAGTCTTGTTTTAGAGTGGTGATTTTACATATGGTTTTACAGTCTTGTTTTAGTATGATGATTTTATACGTAGTTTTACAGTCTTGTTTTAGTATGGTGATTTTACATATGGTTTTACTGTCTTGTTTTAGAGTGGTGATTTTACATATGGTTTTACAGTCTTGTTTTAGTATGATGATTTTACATATAGTTTTACAGTCTTGTTTTAGTATGGTGATTTTACATATGGTTTTACAGTCTTGTTTTAGTATGATGATTTTACATATGGTTTTACAGTCTTGTTTTAGTATGGTGATTTTACATATGGTTTTACAGTCTTGTTTTAGTATGATGATTTTATATATAGTTTTACAGTCTTGTTTTAGTATGATGATTTTACATATGGTTTTACAGTCTTGTTTTAGTATGATGATTTTACATATGGTTTTACAGTCTTGTTTTAGTATGATGATTTTACATATGGTTTTACAGTCTTGTTTTAGTATGGTGATTTTACATATGGTTTTACAGTCTTGTTTTAGTATGGTGATTTTACATATGGTTTTACAGTCTTTGTTTTAGTATGATGATTTTATAGGTAGTTTTACAGTCTTGTTTTAGTATGGTGATTTTACATATGGTTTTACTGTCATGTTTTAGTATGATGATTTTATATATAGTTTTACAGTCTTGTTTTAGAGTGGTGATTTTACATATAGTTTTACAGTCTTGTTTTAGTATGATGATTTTACATATGGTTTTACAGTCTTGTTTTAGTATGATGATTTTACATATAGTTTTACAGTCTTGTTTTAGTATGGTGATTTTACATATGGTTTTACAGTCTTGTTTTAGTATGATGATTTTACATATGGTTTTACAGTCTTGTTTTAGTATGATGATTTTACATATGGTTTTACAGTCTTGTTTTAGTATGGTGATTTTACATATGGTTTTACAGTCTTGTTTTAGTATGATGATTTTATAGGTAGTTTTACAGTCTTGTTTTAGTATGGTGATTTTACATATGGTTTTACAGTCTTGTTTTAGTATGGTGATTTTACATATGGTTTTACAGTCTTGTTTTAGTATGGTGATTTTACATATGGTTTTACAGTCTTGATTTTTAGTTTTACAGTCTTGTTTTAGTATGATGATTTTACATATGGTTTTACAGTCTTGTTTTAGTATGATGATTTTACATATGGTTTTACAGTCTTGTTTTAGAGTGGTGATTTTACATATGGTTTTACAGTCTTGTTTTAGTATGATGATTTTATAGGTAGTTTTACAGTCTTGTTTTAGTATGGTGATTTTACATATGGTTTTACAGTCTTGTTTTAGTATGATGATTTTACATATGGTTTTACAGTCTTGTTTTAGTATGGTGATTTTTAGTTTTACAGTCTTGTTTTAGTATGGTGATTTTACATATGGTTTTACAGTCTTGTTTTAGTATGGTGATTTTACATATGGTTTTACAGTCTTGTTTTAGTATGATGATTTTACATATGGTTTTACAGTCTTGTTTTAGTATGATGATTTTACATATGGTTTTACAGTCTTGTTTTAGTATGATGATTTTACATATAGTTTTACAGTCTTGTTTTAGTATGATGATTTTACATATGGTTTTACAGTCTGATGTTTTAGTATGATGATTTTACATATGGTTTTACAGTCTTATTTTAGTATGGTGATTTTACATATGGTTTTACAGTCTTGTTTTAGTGTGATGATTTTACATATGGTTTTACAGTCTTGTTTTAGTATGGTGATTTTACATATGGTTTTACAGTCTTGTTTTAGTTGGTGATTTTACATATGGTTTTACAGTCTTGTTTTAGTATGATGATTTTATAGGTAGTTTTACAGTCTTGTTTTAGTATGGTGATTTTACATATGGTTTTACAGTCTTCTTTTAGTATGATGATTTTATATATGTAGTTTTACAGTCTTGTTTTAGTATGGTGATTTTACATATGGTTTTACAGTCTTGTTTTATTATGATGATTTTACATATGGTTTTACAGTCTTGTTTTAGAGTGGTGATTTTACATATGGTTTTACAGTCTTGTTTTAGTATGATGATTTTATAGGTAGTTTTACAGTCTTGTTTTAGTATGGTGATTTTACATATGGTTTTACAGTCTTGTTTTAGTATGATGATTTTATAGGTAGTTTTACAGTCTTGTTTTAGTATGGTGATTTTACATATGGTTTTACAGTCTTATTTTAGTATGGTGATTTTACATATGGTTTTACAGCTTGTTTTAGTGTGATGATTTTACATATGGTTTTACAGTCTTGTTTTAGTATGATGATTTTACATATGGTCTTACAGTCTTGTTTTAGTATGATGATTTTACATATAGTTTTACAGTCTTGTTTTAGAGTGGTGATTTTACATATAGTTTTACAGTCTTGTTTTAGTATGATGATTTTACATATGGTTTTACAGTCTTGTTTTAGTATGATGATTTTACATATAGTTTTACAGTCTTGTTTTAGTATGGTGATTTTACATATGGTTTTACAGTCTTGTTTTAGTGTGATGATTTTACATATGGTTTTACAGTCTTGTTTTATAGTGTGGTGATTTTACATATGGTTTTACAGTCTTGTTTTAGTGATGATTTTACATATGGTTTTACATTTTATATGATGATTTTACATGGTTTTACAGTCTTGTTTTAGTATGATGATTTTACATATGGTTTTACAGTCTTGTTTTAGTATGATGATTTTATAGGTAGTTTTACAGTCTTGTTTTAGTATGGTGATTTTACATATGGTTTTACAGTCTTGTTTTAGAGTGGTGATTTTACATATGGTTTTACAGTCTTGTTTTAGTATGATGATTTTATAGGTAGTTTTACAGTCTTGTTTTAGTATGATGATTTTACATATGGTTTTACAGCCTTGTTTTAGTATGATGATTTTACATATGGTTTTACAGTCTTGTTTATAGTATGGTGATTTTACATATGATTTTACAGTCTTGTTTTAGTATAATGATTTCACATATGGTTTTACAGTCTTGTTTTAGTATGGTGATTTTACATATGGTTTTATAGTCTTATTTTAGTATGGTGATTTTACATATGGTTTTACAGTCTTGTTTTAGTGTGATGATTTTACATATGGTTTTACAGCCTTGTTTTAGTATGATGATTTTACATATGGTCTTACAGCCTTGTTTTAGTATGATGATTTTACATATGGTTTTACTGTCTTGTTTTAGTATGATGATTTTACATATGGTCTTACAGTCTTGTTTTAGTATGGTGATTTTACATATGGTTTTACAGTCTTCTTTTAGTATGATGATTTTATACGTAGTTTTACAGTCTTGTTTTTGTATGGTGATTTTACATATGGTTTTACAGTCTTCTTTTATTATGATGATTTTACATATGGTTTTACAGTCTTGTTTTAGAGTGGTGATTTTACATATGGTTTTACAGTCTTGTTTTAGTATGATGATTTTATACGTAGTTTTACAGTCTTGTTTTAGTATGTTGATTTTACATATGGTTTTACAGTTTTGTTTTAGTATGGTGATTTTACATATGGTTTTACAGTCTTGTTTTAGAGTGGTGATTTTACACATGGTTTTACTGTCTTGTTTTAGAGTGGTGATTTTACATATCGTTTTACAGTCTTGTTTTAGTATGATGATCTTATAGGTAGTTTTACAGTTTTGTTTTAGTATGATGATTTTACATATGGTTTTACTGTCTTGTTTTAGAGTGGTGATTTTACATATCGTTTTACAGTCTTGTTTTAGTATGATGATTTTATAGGTAGTTTTACAGTTTTGTTTTAGTATGGTGATTTTACATATGATTTTACAGTCTTGTTTTAGTGTGATGATTTTATAGGTAGTTTTACAGACTTGTTTTAGTATGGTGATTTTATATGTAGTTTTACAGTCTTGTTTTAGTATGGTGATTTTACATATGGTTTTATAGTCTTATTTTAGTATGGTGATTTTACATATGGTTTTACAGCGTTGTTTTAGTGTGATAATTTTACATATGGTTTTACAGTCTTGTTTTAGTATGATGATTTTACATATGGTCTTACAGTCTTGTTTTAGTATGATGATTTTACATATAGTTTTACAGTCTTGTTTTAGAGTGGTGATTTTACATATAGTTTTACAGTCTCGTTTTAGTATGATGATTTTACATATGGTTTTACTGTCATGTTTTAGTATGATGATTTTACATATAGTTTTATAGTCTTATTTTAGTATGGTGATTTTACATATGGTTTTACAGCGTTGTTTTAGTGTGATCATTTTACATATGGTTTTACCGTCTTCTTATAGTGTGGTGATTTTAGATATGGTTTTACAGTTTAGTTTTAAAGTTGTGATTTTACATACGGTTTAAAGTCTTGTTTTAGTATGATGATTTTATAGGTAGTTTTACAGTCTTGTTTTAGTATGGTGATTTTACATATGGTTTTACAGTCTTCTTTTAGTATGATGATTTTATATATGGTTTTACAGTCTTGTTTTGTATGGTGATTTTACATATGGTTTTACAGTCTTGTTTTATTATGATGATTTTACATATGGTTTTACAGTCTTGTTTTTAGTATGGTGATTTTACATATGGTTTTACAGTCTTTTTTAGTATGATGATTTTATAGGTAGTTTACAGTCTTGTTTTAGTATGGTGATTTTACATATGGTTTTACAGTCTTGTTTTAGTATGATGATTTTACATATGGTTTTACAGTCTTGTTTTAGTATGGTGATTTTACATATAGTTTTACAGTCTTGTTTTAGTATGGTGATTTTACATATGGTTTTACAGCTTGTTTTTTAGTGTGATGATTTTACATATGGTTTTACAGTCTTGTTTTAGTATGGTGATTTTACATATGGTTTTACAGTCTTGTTTTTTTATGTTGTGATTTTATATGGTTTTACAGTCTTGTTTTAGTATGATGATTTTACATATGGTTTTACAGTCTTGTTTTAGTATGATGATTTTACATATGGTTTTACAGTCTTGTTTTAGAGTATTGATTTTACATATGGTTTTACAGTCTTGTTTTAGTATGATGATTTTATAGGTAGTTTACAGTCTTGTTTTAGTATGATGATTTTACATATGGTTTTACAGTCTTGTTTTAGTATGATGATTTTTACATATGGTTTTACAGTCTTGTTTTAGTATGGTGATTTTACATATGGTTTTACAGTCTTGTTTTAGTATGATGATTTTACATATGGTTTTACAGTCTTGTTTTAGTGGTGATTTTACATATGGTTTTACAGTCTTGTTTTAGTATGGTGATTTTACATGGTTTTACAGTCTTGTTTTAGTATGATGATTTTTACATATGGTTTTACAGTCTTGTTTTAGTATGATGATTTTACATATGGTTTTACAGTCTTGTTTTAGTATGATGATTTTACATATGGTTTTACAGTCTTGTTTTTAGTATGATGATTTTACATATGGTTTTACAGTCTTGTTTTAGTATGTGTGATTTTACATATGGTTTTACAGTCTTGTTTTAGTATGATGATTTTATATATAGTTTTACAGTCTTGTTTTAGTATGGTGATTTTACATATGGTTTTACAGTTTTATTAGTATGATTTTTTACATATGGTTTTACAGTCTTTGTTTTAGAGTGGTGATTTTACATATGGTTTTACAGTCTTGTTTTAGTATATGATGATTTTATATGTAGTTTTACAGTCTTGTTTTAGTATGGTGATTTTACATATGGTTTTACAGTCTTGTTTTAGTATGGTGATTTTACATATGGTTTTACAGTCTTGTTTTAGATGGTGATTTTACATATGGTTTTACAGTCTTGTTTTAGGTGGTGATTTTACATATGGTTTTACAGTCTTGTTTTAGTATGATGATTTTATAGGTAGTTTTACAGTCTTGTTTTTTAGTATGATGATTTTACATATCGTAGTTTACAGTCTTGTTTTAGTATGTTGATGATTTTATATATAGTTTTACAGTCTTGTTTTAGTATGGTGATTTTACATATGGTTTTACAGTCTTATTTTTAGTATGGTATGATTTTTACATATGGTTTTACAGCGTTGTTTTAGTGTGGTGATTTTACATATGGTTTTACAGTCTTGTTTTAGTGTGATGATTTTACATATGGTTTTACAGTCTTGTTTTAGTATGATGATTTTACATATAGTTTTACAGTCTTGTTTTAGAGTGGTGATTTTACATATAGTTTTACAGTCTTGTTTTAGTATGATGATTTTACATATGGTTTTACAGTCTGTGTTTTAGTATGATGATTTTTACATATAGTTTATAGTCTTGTTTTTAGTATGTGATGATTTTACATATGGTTTTACAGTCTCTCTTTTTTAGTGTGATGATTTTACATATGGTTTTACAGTCTTGTTTTAGTGTGGTGATTTTACATATGGTTTTACAGTTTTGTTTTAAAGTTGTGATTTTACATATGGTTTTACAGTCTTGTTTTTTATTATGATGATTTTACATATGGTTTTACAGTCTTGTTTTAGTATGGTGATTTTACATATGGTTTTACAGTCTTGTTTTAGTATGATGATTTTATAGGTAGTTTTACAGTCTTGTTTTGGTATGGTATGATTTTACATATGGTTTTACAGTCTTGTTTTAGAGTGGTGATTTTACATGGTTTTACAGTCTTGTTTAAGTATGATGAATTTATAGGTAGTTTTAGAGTTTTTGTTTTTAGTATGATGATTTTACATATAGTTTTACAGCCTTGTTTTAGTATGATGATTTTAGATATGGTTTTACACAGTCTTGTTTTATAGTATTATGGTGATTTTACATATGATTTTACAGTCTTGTTTTAGTATAATGATTTTACACATGGTTTTACAGTCTTGTTTTAGTATGGTGATTTTACATATGGTTTTATAGTCTTATTTTAGTATGGTGATTTTACATATGGTTTTACAGCGTTGTTTTAGTGTGATAATTTTACATATGGTATTTACAGCCTTACTTGTTTTAGTATGATGATTTTTACATATGGTCTTACAGTCTTGTTTTAGTATGATGATTTTACATATGGTTTTACTGTCTTGTTTTAGTATGATGATTTTACATATGGTCTTACAGTCTTGTTTTTAGTATGGGTGATTTTACTATGGTTTTTTACAGTCTTCTTTTAGTATGATGATTTTACATATAGTTTTACAGTCTTGTTTTAGTATGGTGATTTTACATATGGTTTTACAGTCTTGTTTTAGTATGATGATTTTATACGTAGTTTTACAGTCTTGTTTTAGTATGTTGATGATTTTACATATGGTTTTACAGTTTTGTTATTTTAGTATGATGATTTTACATATGGTTTTACAGTCTTGTTTTAGGTGGTGATTTTACACATGGTTTTACTGTCTTGTTTTAGTATGGTGATTTTACATATCGTTTTACAGTCTTGTTTTAGTATGATGATCTTATAGGTAGTTTTACAGTTGTTTTGTTTTAGTATGATGATTTTTACATATGGTTTTACTGTCTTGTTTTAGAGTGGTGATTTTACATATCGTTTTACAGTCTTGTTTAGTATGATGATGATCCTTATAGGTAGTTTTACAGTCTTGTTTTAGTATGGTGATTTTACATATGGTTTTACAGTCTTGTTTTAGTGTGATGATTTTACATATAGTTTTACAGTCTTGTTTTAGTATGGTGATTTTATAGGTAGTTTTACAGTCTTGTTTTAGTATGGTGATTTTACATATGGTTTTATAGTCTTATTTTAGTATGGTGATTTTATATGGTTTTACAGTGTTGTTTTAGTGATGATCATTTTACATATGGTTTTACAGCCTTGTTTTAGTAGTATGATGATTTTACATATGGTTTTACAGTCTTGTTTTAGTATGATGATTTTACATATGGTTTTACAGTCTTGTTTTAGAGTGGTGATTTTACATATGGTTTTACAGTCTTGTTTTAGTATGGTGATTTACATATATGGTTTTACAGTCTTGTTTTAGTATGATGATTTTTTACATATAGTTTTACAGTCTTGTTTTAGTATGGTGATTTTACATATGGTTTTACAGTCTTGTTTTTTAGTATGATCATTTTACATATGGTTTTACCGTCTTCTTATAGTATGGTGATTTTAGATATGGTTTTACAGTTTTTGTTTTAAAGTTGGTGATTTTACATATGGTTTTAAAGTCTTGTTTTAGTATGATGATTTTATAGGTAGTTTTACAGTCTTGTTTTAGTATGGTGATTTTACATATGGTTTTACAGTCTTGTTTTAGTATGATGATTTTATATAAGTTTTACAGTCTTGTTTTGTATGGTGATTTTACATATGGTTTTACAGTCTTCTTTTTTATGATGATGATTTTACATGGTTTTACCGTCTTGTTTAGAGTGGTGATTTTACATATGGTTTTACAGTCTTGTTTTAGTATGATGATTTTATAGGTAGTTTACAGTCTTGTTTTAGTATGGTGATTTTACATATAGTTTTACAGTCTTGTTTTTTAGTATGATGATTTTACATAGGTAGTTTTACAGTCTTGTTTTAGTATGGTGATTTTTTATATGGTTTTACAGTCTTGTTTTAGTATGGTGATTTTACATATGGTTTTACAGCGTTGTTTTAGTGTGATGATTTTACATATGGTTTTACAGTCTTGTTTTAGTGTGATGATTTTACATATGGTCTTACAGTCTTGTTTTAGTATGATGATTTTACATATAGTTTTACAGTCTTGTTTTTAGTAGTGGTGATTTTACATATAGGTTTTACAGTCCTTGTTTTAGTATGATGATTTTACATATGGTTTTACAGTCATGTTTTTAGTATGATGATTTTACATATAGTTTTACAGTCTTATTTTAGTATGGTGATTTTACATATGGTTTTACAGTTGTTGTTTTAGTGTGATGATTTTACATATGGTTTTACAGTCTTGTTTTAGTATGGTGATTTTACATATGGTTTTACAGTCTTGTTTTTAAAGTTGTGATTTTACATATGGTTTTACAGTCTTGTTTTATTATGGTGATTTTACATATGGTTTTACAGTCTTGTTTTATTATGATGATTTTACATATGGTTTTACAGTCTTGTTTTAGTATGATGATTTTATAGGTAGTTTTACAGTCTCTTGTTTTAGTATGGTGATTTTACATATGGTTTTACAGTCTTGTTTTAGTATGGTGATTTTACATATGGTTTTACAGTCTTGTTTTAGTATGATGATTTTATAGGTAGTTTTACAGTCTTGTTTTAGTATGATGATTTTACATATAGTTATACAGCCTTGTTTTAGTATATGATGATTTTACATATGGTTACACAGTCTTGTTATAGTATGGTGATTTTACATATGGTTTTACAGTCTTGTTTTAGTATAATGATTTCACATATGGTTTTACAGTCTTGTTTTAGTATGGTGACTTTACATATGGTTTTATAGTCTTATTTTAGTATGGTGATTTTATATGGTTTTACAGCGTTGTTTTAGTAGTGATAATTTTACATATGGTTTTACAGCCTTGTTTTAGTATGATGATTTTACATATGGTCTTACAGCCTTTTTTTAGTATGATGATTTTACATATGGTTTTACTGTCTTGTTTTAGTATGATGATTTTACATATGGTTTTACAGTCTTGTTTTTAGTATGATGATTTTACATATGGTTTTACAGTCTTGTTTTAGTATGATGATTTTATATACGTAGTTTTACAGTCTTGTTTTGTATGGTGATTTTACATATGGTTTTACAGTCTTGTTTTATTATGATGATTTTACATATGGTTTTACAGTCTTGTTTTAGAGTGGTGATTTTACATATGGTTTTACAGTCTTGTTTTAGTATGATGATTTTATATATAGTTTTACAGTCTTGTTTTAGTATGGTGATTTTACATATGGTTTTACAGTCTTGTTTTAGTATGGTGATTTTACATATGGTTTTACAGTCTTGTTTTAGTGGTGGTGATTTTACATATGGTTTTACAGTCTTGTTTTAGTATGATGATTTATACATAGTTTTACAGTCTTGTTTTAGTATGGTGATTTTATATGGTTTTACAGTCTTGTTTTAGTATGATGATTTTACATATGGTTTTACAGTCTTGTTTTAGTATGGTGATTTTACATATGGTTTTACAGTCTTGTTTTAGTATGATGATTTTACATATGGTTTTACAGTCTTGTTTTAGTATGGTATTATTGATTTTATAGGTAGTTTACAGTCTTTGTTTTAGTATGATAGATTTTACATATCGTTTTACAGTCTTGTTTTAGTATGATGATTTTTTTACATATCGTTTTACAGTCTTGTTTTAGTATGGTGATTTTACATATGGTTTTACATCGTCTTGTTTTTTAGTACATGATGATTTTACATATATGGTTTTTATAGTCTTATTTTTTAGTATGGTGATTTTACATATGGTTTTACAGTCTTGTTTTAGTATGATGATTTTACATATAGTTTTACAGTCTTGTTTTAGTATGGTGATTTTACATATGGTTTTACAGTCTTGTTTTAGTATGATGATTTTTTTTACATGGTTTTAAAGTCTTATTTTAGTATGGTGATTTTACATATGGTTTTATAGTCTTGTTTTAGTATGATATGTTTTTATACATAGTTTTACAGTCTTGTTTTTTAGTATGGTGATTTTACATATGGTTTTACAGTCTTACTTTTATTATGATGATTTTACATATGGTTTTACAGTCTTGTTATAGTATGGGTGAATTTACATATGATTTTATTCAGTGTTGTTTTAGTATGGTGAATTTTTACAGTCTTGTTTTAGTATGGTGATTTTACATATGGTTTTACAGTTTTGTTTTATTATGATGATTTTTCCATATGGTTTTATGAACTTATTTTGGTATGAGTGATTTTACATATGGTTTTACAGTCTTGTATTAGTGTGATAATTTTTACATATAGTTTTACAACCTTGTTTTTAGTATGATGATTTTATATGGTCTTACAGTCTTGTTTTTTAGTATGATGATTTTACATATAGTTTTACAGTCTTGTTTTAGAAGTGGTGATTTTACATATAGTTTTACAGTCTCACGTTTTAGTATGATGATTTTACATATGGTTTTACTGTCATGTTTTAGTATGATGATTTTGCATATAGTTTTATAGTCTTATTTTAGTATGGTGATTTTACATATGGTTTTACAGCGTTGTTGTTTTAGTGTGATGTTTACATATGGTTTTACCGTCTTCTTATAGTGTGGTGATTTTAGATATGGTTTTAGTTTGTTTTAAAGTTGTGTGATTTTACATACAGTTTAAGTCTTGTTTAGTATGATGATTTTATAGGTAGTTTTACAATTCTTTTAAGTATGGTGATTTTACATATGGTTTTACAGTCTTCTTTTGGTATGATGATTTTATAGTTTTACAGTCTTGTTTTTGTATGGTGATTTTACATATGGTTTTACAGTCTTCTTTTTATTATGATGATTTTTTACATATGGTTTTACCGTCTTGTTTTAAGTGGTGATTTTACATATGGTTTTATAGTCTTGTTTTAGTATGGTGATTTTACATATAGTTTTACAGTCTTGTTTTAGTATGATGATTTTACATATCGTTTTACAGTCTTGTTTTAGTATGATGATTTTATAGGTAGTTTTACAGTCTTGTTTTGTATGGTGATTTTACATATGGTTCTATAGTCTATTTTAGTATGGTGATTTTACATATGGTTTTACAGTCTTGTTTTAGTATGATGATTTTACATATGGTTTTACAGTCTTGTTTTAGTATGGTGATTTTACATATAGTTTTACAGTCTTGTTTTAGATGATGACTTTTTTATCTTGTTTTAAAGTTGGTGATTTTACATATGGTTTTACAGTCTTGTTTTAGTATGATGATTTTATATGGTTTTACTGTCATGTTTTGGTATGATGATTTTATTATATCGTTTATAGTCTTATTTTAGTATGGTGATTTTACATATGGTTTTACAGTCTTGTTTTAGGAGTGATGATTTTTACATATGGTTTTACAGTCTTGTTATAGTGTGGTGATTTTAGATATAGTTTTAGTTTTGTTTTAAAGTTGTGATTTATATATAGTTTTAGTCTTGTTTAGTATGGTGATTTTACATATGGTTTTACAGTCTTGTTTTTAGTATGATGATTTTACATATGGTTTTACAGTCTTGTTTTAGTAATGATGATTTTATAGGTAGTTTTACAGTCTTGTTTTAGTATGATGATTTTACATATGGTTTTACAGTCTTGTTTTAGTATGATGATTTTACATATGGTTTTGATCTTGTTTAAGTATGATGATTTTATAGGTAGTTTTAGTTTTGTTTTAGTATGATGATTTTACATATAGTTATACAGCCTTGTTTAGTATTGTTGATTTTGGATATGGTTACAGTCTTGTTTATAGTATGGTGATTTTACATATGATTTTACAGTCTTGTTTTAGTATAATGATTTCACATATGGTTTTACAGTCTTGTTTAGTATGGTGACTTTACATATGGTTTTATAGTCTTATTTTAGTATGGTGATTTTACATATAGTTTTACAGCGTTGTTTTAGTGTGATAATTTTACATATGGTATTACAGCCTTGTTTTTTAGTATGATGATTTTACATATGGTCTTAGAGCCTTGTTTAGGTATGATGATTTTACATATGGTTTTACTGTGCTTGTTTTAGTATGATGATTTTACATAGTTCTTACAGTCTTGTTTTAGTAAATGGTGATTTTACATATGGTTTTACAGCTTCTGGTTGCTTATGATGATTTTTACAGTATTGGTTTACAGTCTTGTTTTTTACAGTATGGAGTGATTTTACATATGGTTTTACAGTCTTCTTTATGATGATTTTATGGTTTTACAGTCTTGTTTTAGTATGGTAGTTTACATATGGTTTTTACAGTCTTGTTTTAGTTATGATGATTTTACGTAGTTTACAGTCTTGTTTTTTTGTATGGTGATTTTACGTATGGTCTTTACAGTCTTCTTTTATTATGGTGATTTTACATATGGTTTTTTAAGTCTTGTTTTAGAGTGGTGATTTTAGATATGGTTTTACATCTCTTGTTTTAGTATATTGATTTTATAGATGGTTTTACAGTCTTGTTTTAGTATGGTGATTTTACATATGGTTTTACACTGTCTTGTTTTTTAGAGTGGTGATTTTATATGGTTTTATCTTATTTTAGTAGGTAGATTTTACATAAGTTTACAGTCTTGTTTTAGTATGATGATTTTACATATGGTTTTACAGTCTTGTTTTGTATGATGATTTTTTTATAGGTAGTTTTACAGTCTTGTTTTAGTATGATTTTACATATCGTTTTACAGTCTTATTTTGATATGATGATTTTACATCGTTTTACAGTCTTGTTTTAGTATGGTGATTTTACATATGGTTTTACTGTCTTGTTTTTTTAGTATGATGATTTTATATGGTTTTAGTCTTATTTTTTAGTATGGTGATTTTACATATGGTTTTACAGTCTTGTTTAGTATGATGATTTTACATATAGTTTCACAGTCTTGTTTGGTGGTGATTTTACATATAGTTTTACAGTCTCGTTTTAGTATGATGATTTACATATGGTTTTAAGTCTTATTTTAGTATGGATGATGATTTTACATATGGTTTTATAGTCTTTTTAGTATGGCGAATTTCACATATGGTTTTACAGTCTTGTTTTAGTATGGTGTTTTATATGGTTTTACAGTCTTCTTTTATTATGATGATTTTACATATGGTTTTACAGTCTTGTTATATGGTGGGTACATATAGTTTTATTCTTGTTTTAGTGGTGATTTTACAGTCTTGTTTTAAGTATGGTGATTTACATATGGTTTTACAGTTTTGTTTTATTATGGTGATTTTATTTACCATGGTTTTACAGTCTTGTTTTTGTGATGATTTTATAGGTAGTTTTACAGTCTTCTTTTAGTTTTTATATCGTTTTACAGTCTTATTTTTAGTATGATGATTTTACATATAGTTTTACAGTGTTGTTTTAGTATGATGATTT